>NC_050474.1:15103041-15373041 GCF_013373865.1 Monomorium pharaonis
GTGAACTGAAGAAAGAGTAGATGTGAACGCAACACCCAAGTTCCTAATCTCACTCACAAAAGAAAGAGGCACATGATTTACCATCATAGGCGGAAGAGCCGTTAAGATTAATGTTTCTCACATAAGCTTGACTGCCCAAATAAACACACTTGATTTTAGCAGGATTCAATTTAAGACCGTTTGACTCGGCATAGTTGAATACAGCATTGCATCTGCGGACACCATTCGAGACTTTGATGTATATCTGTCAAGGCAGGAAAGATAGATTTGAATATCATCCGCCAACATCATGTGAGACGAATATTTCAAACACATTACCAATACTTAACAAAGAGTGAGAATAAGAGTGACCAAGTACTGAGCCCTGCGGGACACCAGTGACGTAGACAGAGCCAATTTGAGAAATCACCAGTATCACTCATCACCGCTTGAGAACGTCCAGTCAGATACGAAAAAATCCATTTGAGGACAGCATAGAGAATCCAATCCTCTTGAGTTTTAACAAGCAAGCTAAATGTGGAACCGTATCAAACGCTTTACTAATGATCAAAAAGGACTAAGATTGTGATGAGTCCACTATCAATACCCTTCCTTAATATCATCACATACTCGTAAAGTGCTGACTGAGTAATATGACCTAGTCAATATACTGACTGTCTTGGATTAGGAGATTTGTATTCAGTTAAATAGTCAGTGATTGTGCGCAGCGACAATCCTTTCAAGTATTTAGAGAGAGAGAGAGAGAAAGGTGTGCACTAAAATGCGTGAAATACTTATCCATAATATGTTACACTCTTTGTAATAATACATAAAAAAATGCCACCCCTGTGTTGATGTGACGATTTGCAACAATAGTGGTGCGCTTCTTGCGTCCGCGCTCTCGCACTCGCTAGCTCACAAAATCTGTACACAAATGCGCACTCCTGTGCGCACGAAATAGAATAGCACAGCTTTTTAAAAAGAACGGAATTTATTCAAAGCACTCCGATACACGAGCTTGAAGCTCGAGAACCGACATAAACAACAATACGACAACGCTCTTCCCTATAGCAACCAGCTGATTCGCGCGGCCGGCGATGCGCTGCAGTACGCGTGTTGAACAATAGATAGGCGCGTGGCGTCTTCTTCTTCTATGATAATTAGCTTAGAGATTAACATTTAACATCACGTACTGTCAATACAATGAAGGGTTTTTTCATGACGATTAGAAAACTTAGAGTTTTTTCTATCTTTAATTGATATTAATACGACAGATTTTCAGGACTTATTTAAATAGAAAACACCGAGAATCTAATTGATTTTCTATTTTATAAACATCATTTCTTTAAATCAAAAAGAACAAATTAAAGAAATGATATTATTTTATCGTTTGTAGAAAAGTTGTTCCAGTGTTGACATCATTTTGATTAAATATGAAGAAAATTTATGAATATATCGTGTAAGAGAAAAAAGATAACGATGAGAGAACTCGATGTAGCAAATATTATAATAGACGAAATAAAAAAAACTATCAATTTAAATTAATCGTAAATTTACGAATAATTTACGAATAAATTTACGAATTTTTATCAATGTTTTCATCAAGGATTTAACAGTAGATACAATTCGATAAGAAACAAAAGTTAGAATTGTATGATACTGTAAATAAGATATTAGAAAAAGAAAGAATGAAACTAATTAATTAATAATTATTATTATTTATTAATATTATTGCGAAGAAACCTAATACATAATACTAGTTGCTTTATCCCAAGTTTGTATCCCTAATCTCGAGATATACATGATAAAAGGTTTAATTAATTATTTAATAATATATGCGAAGACATCTGATAATATTAGTGGTTATCCCAAGTTCGCATCTCCAACCGTTTCGAGATTGCATGTTGCAAAATTTTTAATAATTCATTAATTAATTAAATTTTAAATAATTAATTAATTCGAAGACATCTGATAATACTAGTACTTATCTCAAGTCGTATCTCCAACCGTTCTCAAGATATACATGTTACAAGGTTTAATTAATTAATTAATTAATTATTCGAAGACCTCTGATAATACTAGTGGTTATCCCAAGTCGTATCTCAACAGTTCTCGCGATATGCACGTTACAAGGTCTAATTAATTGATTAATAGATAATTAATTATTCAAAGACATTTGATAATACTAGTGCTTATCCTAAGTTCGTATCTCCAACGTTCTCGAGATGCACATAAAACATATTAGACGAGCGCCAACTAGCGTAAATAGTATGAAACTGGAACATAAAAAATGTCTATGAAAAATTTCACATTTCTGACTTTGCATTGCGATATTTCCACTCGTAGGACACAAAAATGACAAATTTTCTTTACAAATCAAACTCAAACTTTTGATTGAGCCTAATTAAAATTTATCGGTTCGGCCGTTATTGATATCTGATAAATTCAGGTGCTCGCAAGTCGCGTAATCGCGTAAATATACACGGTCTGTCTCGCGCTGCGCTTTCACTTGGCAGGGATACTACGTGTCCTTTTGATAAAGTTTCCCTGTATGTTATTCGCACGTTTACACTCCAATAGGCTGTGTTTAATTTTTAGTTGCATTTGCTAGTATATATTCGTTTGTTGTATAGTTGCTTCTGTCTCGTCGATGTGAGCTATGGTCGTTTGCAATTTTTCAGTTGGTTTGTACTGCATGTTTTGTCGATTGCTGTGAGTCATGTAAGCGCCTACTCCGTCGATCAGCCCTCGTTTCCGTACTGTCCGTCTCGGTATGTGGCTGTTATAAAGAAGGATCAGTCGGCTGGCTGGTTTATTGTATCTTTTATTGTGACAGAGTTAAAATTTTCGCACACTTCTTTGTTCATTACTCGCCACGATTTTACAAGGTTTGTCCGTTTTTGTATGTATTTTACTATTTGCGTCAGTTTGGGGACAAGGATGCTGTGTTAATTTTGATTACCAATTTCCAATGGGATTCGATTTGGCAAAGTCTTCTATTTTCTCGTGAGTAATCCAGGATCGGTGAATCTTTCTATTTGATACGGCTGATTGTTTTCCTGGGCTGTTATTCCTATGCAGATGCAGCGAGGGAGACAAGTTCCTGACTGAAGGTGGGTTATTATTACTTTCTCGTTTTTTATTTAATGTTTCCGTATTTTTTATGTTTTTACTCGTGGTGATTAGTTTATTAAGGTGTGTGTGTGAACGTGCAGTTCTCATCTACCTCAGTTTTTATTATCTCTTTGCTCGTGCTGAATCCTTTGCTGGCTTTTTATATCCGTGTTTAGAGTTGATCTTCTTATCTAATTCGATCGTTTTTGGTCGACCCATTTCTTTACTATTTTTAATTCTGTTGTACCGTCGTAAAGAGCGTTTGATTTTGTCTGTCGGGTTTTGAACATGTTTTGTCGTGATTTGGACTGTAATAGGGAGAGTGACAGTGACGACGATTTTTGCTTATGGGATTGATTTGTGCGATCTTGCAATGGTCGCATACTTTAGTTGTGCTTCGGATGATGCGGGCGCGTTTATGACCCTGCGGAGCCGATGCAGCTTACGGGGTTCGAGCATCTCCCTAAGTTCGGAAGATGCAGACGGCCCGAGCGATTCTGAATGCTCTGTTTCGGCCGGGGCTCTAATTAGGGGCCCTGTGTACCTGCTGCCTCGGAATCTTTGTTTGCTTTTCAGTCGGCGATGGAGGGGACTCCTGAAAATTTGAACGTGGAGGTCGAGTCTCCAGAGGATGACGTCAGGACGATAATTGCCGGAGGCCTATGCTTTACCGGAGGAGGGCCATCCAATTTGGTAGTAGAGATGGCGGAGCGGAGTACTTAGCCCTATTAGTAGCGATTTTGAAGGCGATTTTGAGGGGCTCTGATTTGCATATGCCAATGGCCTGTTGGGAGGTGCCTTGTCTCGGGAGCTTGCAGAACAGGAGGAGAATATGTCCCCAAGGGGAGGAGGGCAGTGAGGCGGTTCAACCTCATCCCAATAATATACTTCTATGTAATGTTTAGTTTAGTTATTAGTGTTTTATGTCCTGTATTATTTCGTTGTTGTTCCTTTGGATTATGTACAGGGATTATGGCGCCTGTGGATTTTTTGGCTTGGTAAGTTCTTCCTTTTTTTTTCTTTCGCATGTGTGTGTATGCGACAGTGTGAGTGTGTTAGGCTTCAATAAAAGCCTTTAGGCAATTAACGTGTACGTGAATCGTCCGTCTCTACCGCATTTTATAGTGTAGTTACGCGCGAATGTTTCTCGGTTATAATATAGTGGTCCGTTGCGCGTCCAATTTTTAGATCGCCCGGTTGGAGCATTTGTCGAATAATAGGACTTTCTCGCCGATTTTATAATTCGTTGTCTCACGGTCTGTCGTAGTAGGCTTTTGTTTGTTCTCGTTAATTTATCCTTGACGATGCTAGTTGTCGCAAGTAGTTTCTCCTGTAGCTCCTGCGCGTAGTCTTCATAATTGTAAGTTTATTTAGGCGATTCTGCTAGCGCGATCAGTATAGGGAGGGTGTCCATAAATAATTCGAAGAGTGGTACTTGTTGTCGCGTCGTGATGCGGCGTGGGGAGTGGTGTTATAAGTATAATTCGCGTAGGGCAGTGCTCGGAATTAGTTGCAACATTTCGCCTCGATTCCTGAGGCACCGCCTGCTATGCCCCCACTAAGCCGTAGGCTCGACGGCCGAGCGCCGATCGCGCGCGTGGCTGTGTCTCAGGAGCGTTCTACAATAGATATGCCTGGTCCATTCGCGTGATTAAAAAATTCTATCTTGCGCTGAGATAATTTTTTTATTTTCAGACAATTAAAGTTATATAATATATTTTCCTCCTGGGTGATGTGGAAAGCTATTGACAAAATTGCAATTATTACATTGTGTTATTTATGCTCATTAATGATATACAAATATGTTTTATAAACGTAAAAATAATATTAATAACTTTATTGTCTGTAAAAATAAAAAAATTATTCACAGCGCAAGAAAATTTTTTAATCACACGAATGGATCAGGCCATATCTATCGTAGAAACGCTCCGAGACACAAGGCCACGCGCGCGTCGTTCGGCGGCTCGGCCGTCGAGCCTACAGCGGTAGTGGGGGCCTAGCAGGCGCCTCAGGAATCGAGGCGAAATGTGCAACTAATTCCGAGCACTGGCGTAGGGAATCCACTCATCCAGTCCGTTTGATCTTTGTTAATAAAATGTCTCAAGTATTCGGCCAAGGTCCTATGCGATCTTTTGAGTATACCATGCTCTCAGGGTGCTAGGCAGTGTTTGTATTTTATTTATCTTGAGGAGTTTACAAGTATTTTAAATACTTTGCTCATAAAATTTGTTCTTTGGTCCGTTTAGGATACATTTCGGGATTCACCATACTCTAAGACAATTTTTGTCACAAATTCCCTGCTATCGTATTAGCTTCTTGATTAGGGTCAGCATTGCTTTGCTAAATTTGTGAGATGGCCCTGGAATGTCAGTAGGTACCGATTGTCGTTTTTTGTTATCGTCAGTCATCCTATTATGTCTAAAGCGCATTTTCAAACGGTCGGCTCGGTGTATCTGTGATAACGAGCGGCGCTTTATGTCTTTTCGAAAGTTTATTCTTCTGACAGAGCTCGCATTTCTTTATATATCTTTCGACGTCGGCTGTCAACCCATTATACCAGTTGTGTTTCATTCGTATTCTCGTATTGTCCTCTCGATACCCTGATGTCCTCCTGTGGGTGCATCATGGTATTACATAATATTTGCTTTTATCTTCTGTATTCACGCGCCTTTCATTATTTTTATTGACGTATTTAGTTGTACGCATCGTTCTCTTCAAGCGTGAGGACCTTATCAGTGTTGTCTGTAACGTGAACTTCTGCTTCACGTTGCGGCTCAGGGCATCGGCGTTTGCGTTTGTTCTGCCCCTGGCTATGTATGATCTTGTAGTCATATTCTAATTTTAATCTCACTGAATCAATCGTGATTCAGGGTCGTTGACACTGAATACTATATGAGAGGTTAGGTCGAGTTACGATTTAAATTTGGTTCGTATACATACGGTCGAAAGTGTTTCACACGCCCACACGATGGCTAATATTCTTTCTCGGTGGTGCTGTAATTTTCCTCCGATTTAATATCGCTGGCGTAAGCAATGGGACGGTCATTTCCTATCGATCCCTGTGATAGTACCGATGGCATAGTCAGAGGCGTTCGTAGTTAATGATTCCTTGTGAAACCGGATACTGGAGCACTGGTGCTGTCGCCAGTTTTTTTTTTAACGTTTCGAACGCAATTTGTTGCTCGGCGGCTAGATAAACTTTTCCGCTTTTTGGTCAGTTTCGTCATGGGTTTAGCGATCTTTGGAATGTAGTTGATGAATTTTCTATAATATCTGAGGCCAATAAAGGATTGAACATCCTTGACCTTACGTGGTTCCGAAATTCTTTTATGCTTTTAATTTTCCGGGGTCGGGTGCTATCCCGTCTTCGAAATTATGTGGCCTAGGTAATTTACCTTTGCGTAGGAACTCACATTTGTCGGGTTGTATATTAAGTTGGCTTCCGTAGGCTTGTTAATACTTTTCTAAACGCTTATTGTGGTTCCTTAGACTTGAACCATATATTACGAAATCGTCTAGATATACGAGGTATCGCAGTCCTTGTATTAAGTGAGCACTGAATTCATCAGTCTTTGAAATGGCTGGCGCATTTTTAAGTCCGAATGGCATCCGATTGTATAATAAAAAAATAAACACTAATGAATATGTAAGACTGCTGCAATTATTCTGCACTATATTGATAGCATGTAACCAGTAGTCTATTACAGGTACTGAATACAGGATAAGTTCTTTCACAACATCAATAACACTAGTTGCATATTTCCACAGCACAAAGCATTTCATCCATCCATCTCATCATCAACATCAATGAAAAAAACCAATACAGGCAATTCAAATTAAATTAATTTTTATTCAAAATTTATATTTAATGTGAGTTATTTAGATTCAGTCATCACAACATATTTATTTTTGTAAATAAATGTAACGAATTTATTATTAATCTATATTTATTACATTTACTTTAAGTTTCTCGATGATACTAATGCTTATCCCAAGTTTGCATCTCCAACCGTTCTCAAAATTTGCATATTTTAAGCAGGGTAATGAAAATGCAAATTAAAAAATAATGTATTATTATTTTTTAAATAAATAATTATTTTACTCATTAATGTTTAAAAAAGTAATGCGTAATGAAAAAAATCGCATTACTTATTTCAAAAGTAATGCGTAAGAAAAAAATCGCATTATATATTAATAAAGTAATGCGTAATAAAAAAAATCGCATTACTTATTAAAAAGTAATGCGTAATAAAAAAAAATCGCATTACTTATTAAAAAAAGTAATGTGTAATGAAAAAAATTGCATTATTATTAAAAGATAGTAATGTGTAATGAAAAAAATCGCATTACTTATTAAAAAAGTAATGCATTATTAGAACCCTGATTTTAAGATTAAATAATTAATTAGTAATTAATTTTAGATACGTATGACTGTTGAAGTCTTCCACAGGTATAGTGTTTATCCCAAGTACGCAGCTCCAACCGTTTACAAGATTTGCATGTTTTAAAATTTAATTAATTAATTAAATTTTAATTAATTAATTCATCGAAAACATCAGATAATACTAATGCTTATCTCAAATTCGTATCTCCAATCGTTATCAAGATAATACATGTTACGAAGTTTAATTGATTAATTAATTAATTTTAGATAAGCATTGACTCTCTAAAGTGTTTCAATGATACTAGTGCTTATCTCAAGTTCAGATCTTTAAACGTTTTCGAAATTTTCATGTTTTAAACTTTAATAATTAATTAATTAAATAATTAATTTTAATATTTAATTAATCCGATTTTGATAATATAGTGCTTATCTCAAGTTTGTATCTTTAACCGTTCTCAAGATATACATGTTACAAGGTTTAATAATTTAATTAATTAATTAATTATTTCAAAGACATTTGATAATACTAGTGCTTATCCCAAGTTCGCATCTCGAGATATACATGACGATAAATGTTTAATTAATTAATAATTAATATTAATTAATTATTGCATAAACATCTGATAATAGTAGTGCTTATCCTAAGTTATATCTCTAACCGTTTCGAGATGTTTTACATGTTACAACGGACGGTACATTTCCTCGTCTTGCCTCTGTCGCCCCTTACATGGCTACAAGGTTGACGACGACGACGCATCTACATGAAAATTTTGACTTTCGACTTTGCGTTGTGTTATCTCCTCTCATAAGTACGTAGAGGAAAAATAAAAGCAGTTTTCTTATACAATCGATCTCAAACTTTCGATTGAGCCTAGTTAAAATTCGACGATAGGTTTGAGATCAATAATCTGGGTGCTGCAAATCGCGTACTCGCGTAAAGAACACGGTCGGTCTCGTGCTGCGCTCTCATTGGGCGCGGCCACTACCGTGTCTCTTGATAATATTGTTCTTAATATAATTTTTGTCAGTTTTTTTAGCGTGTGATATGGCCAAGCGTCATATTGGCCATATCAATAACGGCCACATCAATAACCCAGATAACCAAATAAAGGCAACATGTTGTTATTTGCTGTCACTTATTCTCTATTAATTTTATCAAACTAAAGCCAAGGTGTTTTCTCAAACTGTCTGTTGTTCTGACATCATGTAAAATTTTACATTAGAATTCAACAAACTGCCGGCAAGTTGTCAACATGCATGCACCTTGCTGTCAATGTGACAAGTTTCCCAGGTAGCAAGCTCACGTCATTTTGACGTCCCAAAATGGTCATTTACTGACTATTCTTGACGTCACGAAATGACGCCCTTATGACGTTAAAATGACGGTCGAATGTCAAAAATTCCTGAACGTCATGAAATGTACCGTATTTTGACGTCATAGAATGACGTGAACAATATATTGTCAAAAAGATCTCTAAAAGATATCCTGTTTTCGAAAATCTGAAAATACATAAAGAGACTTCTAAAAGATAACATATAATGTCAGAATGTTAACTAATGCGTCGTTTTTTGAGAACAGAAAAATATCATGAAACTAATATCTAAAAGAATTCTTAAATCGGATATCTTTAAATGCACAATAGAGATTAAAAAATAAATTAAAAAAAAATTTTTTTTTATTATTCTTCAACAGTACGTACTAAATTGGGACAAATTTTTATTAATTAATTGAATTTAAATTATATAATTTTATTTAATCTACTTGCTGCTGATAGTTTTGAA
Source organism: Monomorium pharaonis (assembly GCF_013373865.1). NCBI lineage: Eukaryota > Metazoa > Arthropoda > Insecta > Hymenoptera > Formicidae > Monomorium > Monomorium pharaonis. The sequence continues at coordinate 15,112,301 of NC_050474.1, forward strand.
CCCGGGACCTTAGGATTACAAACCTTGTACTCTATCTGCTACGCCAATTGAATCATCGATATGGGTACTTGTATTGTCACATATACCTATATGTTATAAACTGTCGCAATTATATTTTTTTATAAAAGCAATTAAAATTTTGCAAAACATATTAAAAATAAATAGCAATATACATACTATTATTACTTATTAATTTCATTGTTAAATTTAACTTTTTCCATAACGTTTATAATTTGATGGAAATTGCGATCATTTAGCAATAATTGAAGCGTTCAAATGGTAAATTTGACCATTTGAAATTATTTCCAAGATATCTAAATGTTTTCTTAAAAAAGTTCTTTAAAGTGATGATAATATAATATGCTTATATATATGCTTATCCTTACGCTTTAAATCTCATTGTATGACACCCCAGTGAGAAATAGTACATCGAATGACATCGAATCGACATCGAAATGATGTTTCGATGTCGATTCGACGTCAAATTGATGTCGAATTCATTACCGTTTCTCGCTGGGACCGCTTTAGACCGTGTCTAAAATACGTCTTAATGACGTCTTTATGTCCGATTTTGGGATGTGCTGTCTGGGAAAATAATCGTCAGTCATGACTGACGAAATATGACTTCGAAATGACGTCATCATGACGTCAATTTTAGGTCATGTAAAAAAATGGTCATTTTGACGACATAGACCAGATATGAGTGAGTCCCAGATGGCCACAGTAATAAACGGACACAGTAACAAACGGACACAGTGCGAAAACGGACACAGTAACAAACAGACACCAGACCAAATGCGCACAGAGCGAAACGGACACAGTGCGAAACGGACACAGACCAAATGCGCACAGAGCGAAACGGACACAGGCGAAACGGACACAGACCAAATGCGCACACTGCACATGCGCACGGACCAAATGCATACACGGAAAGTCGCAAACCTATGTGATGCAGTGAATGCTTTGCACGCACACACACACACACACACACACAAACACACACCACACACAACAAACACACACACACACACACACACACGGTGGGGGTGCAAGGGGGCCCCCCTCCGCACCCACCCCGTCCAAGTGCGCTAACCTATGTGGACTTTACTCTGTTGGAATGTACATGGATTGCATTTGGTCCGTGCGCAAGTGCAGTGTGCGCATGTGCAGTGTGCGCATTTGGTCCGTGTGCATTTGGTCCGTGCGCATTTGTCTGTGTCGTTTCGCTCTGTGCGCATTTGGTTGTTGTCGTTTGTTATGTCCGTTTCGCACTGTGTCCGTTTCGCTCTGTGCGCATTTGGTCTGTGTCCGTTGTTTACTGTGTCCGTTTGTTACTGTGTCCGTTATTACTGTGTCCGTTTGGTCTGTGTCCGTTTGTTACGTGTTTCGTTTCACTCAGCCTGCTGTGTCCGTTTATTACTGTGCGCATCTGGGACGCTCCCCAGATATGACCATTTGGGACGTCAAAATGACGTGGGCTTGCTACCTGGATTATTATTCCTCAATGCATGCACATATAATTTATAAACTCATGAAGGTATTTTTGCTCTCCTGATGTTAACCTCGTTCCACGTTAAATTACAATGACAGCAAATTGTGGGCAAGTTCACAACATACATGCAGTGCATTAATTTGCCGATATGCTTAATCTCGCTTAGCATTCTGGGGACTGAGATTATATCTAAAAAATATACTCAAAAAATCCGTAGAAATCCTATGATATATCTCATGTACATCTATCACATATTTCTAAATTATCCGCGTAATATCGAAAGTGAAACATGTCAACGCCATCTGTGATCTGTAACGTTAGCATTTTCGTCTGCGGTATGACGCAGACACGTGGTAAAGTGTGGGGTGTGAACGTGCGAACACGAACTATGGACAACGTGGTTTTCATTAGAGGTAAGTAATCCCTTGTATATTTTTTCCACCATACCTCTGGCTAGGACAATACGGAATTTGTACAGTAATGGGTGACGTTGCCGCGCTTGAATTTATTGTGATCGTATTTTAAAATCACGTCGTGATTATTTATCAGCCGGCAAAATGTTCAGATTGTAACAACCGTTTTTGACGAAACTTAACTCGTCAAGAAATAGGTCTAAGGTGAAAAAAGACTCAAAGTATCAAACGTCAAGATTTTGGTTAACGGTACAAGATCACATTTATTATTCTAAGTGTATTTACAATGGTACAAGATAAACTGGGTTTCGCGATATACAGGGTGTCCCTAAGCACCCACGCCAATGCTTGTAAAGAGGTAGAAGGGATCGAGACAACATAAATACCCAATATTGTTTGGGTTGGTTTAACAATAATCGAGATATAAATTTTTTTAATGTGCGAATGAGAGCGCGCGGAAGGAAGAGCTCGAGCCGCTCGAGCCGTAGCACCGGCCCACTGTTGAGTATTGGCGCCGGCGGCTGGGGGGAAGAGGGAGAGTCGCGCCGCTCTGTGCTTCGCTGCTCCCACGTCCCACCGCACCGCGTCTAGACTCGCATCAATGGCCGCTCTCGCGTCCCACCGCACCGCGCCAAGACTCGCGTCGTTACACACATTCATGACAAATGACATAATTATGAATATAGTAAATTAATTAAAATTTTTGGTACATTCACGATAGAGTCTTCCTTTTTCTTAAATATCTTATTTACAGTATACAATTCTAACTTTGTTCTTTATCGAATGTATCGTACTGTTAAATCTTTGATAACGAAACATTGATAAAAAATATCCTAAATTCACGATTGATTCTCAAATTGAGTTTTTTAAACGTGTATATAATATTTGCCACATCGAGTTCTCCATCGTTATCTTTTTCTCTTACCGATGTCATAGATATTTTTTCATACTGCAACAAATGAAACATACTTAACTAAAGGAAATGAGAACGTAAGAAAATGATATCATTTCTTGAAATTTTTTCTTTTTGATTCAGAGAATGATGGATTGTGAAAATAAAACGTTAGATTCTGTGTTTTTTTTTAAAAATCTGAAAATCTATCGTAAATTAGTAAGTATTCGGATAAGAGGCGCATTTAACGACACGATCTGCTCTGCTCGTATGCTGCGCTCTCGAGCGAGATAGACGAGAGAGAGAGAGAGAGAGAGAAGAGAGAGAGAGAGAAGAGAGAGAGAGAGAGCAGAGCAGAGAGAGAGAGAGCGAGAGAGAGAGAGCGAGCGCAGCAGAGCGAGAGCGAGAGGCGCGCGCGCGAGAGCGAGACGCGAGAGAGAGCGAGAGAGAGCGGACGAGCGCGAGAGAGAGAGACGAGAGAGAGAGAGAGCGAGAGAGCGCGAGAGAGAGCGTGAGCTAGAGAGAGAGAGAGAGGGAGACCGAGAGAGAGAGAGCGAGAGCGAGAGAGAGAGAGAGAGAGAGAGAGAGATGACGAGAGAGCGGAGGTAGCGGAGAGAGCAAGAGAGCCGTAGAGAGACGAGAGAGCGAGGAGACGAGAGAGAGAGAGAGAGAGAGAGAGGAGAGAGAGACGAGAGCGAGCGGAGAGAGCGAGCAGAGAGAGAGAGAGAGAGAGAGAGAGAGAGAGAGAGAGAGAGAGAGAGGAGAGAAGAGAGAGGAGAGAGAGAGAGAGAGAGAAGAGCGCGAGGAGCGCAGGAGCGGCGCGAGCCGAGCCGAGCGACGCGCGAGCGAGAGAGAGAGCGAGCGAGCGACGCGCAGCGCGCGCGAGCGCGCGGCTTCGCGAGCGCGAGGCGAGGAGCGCGGCGAGCGCGCGCGCGAGAGAGAGTAGCGAGCGCCGCGAGCAGCGAGCGCTCGAGCGCGCGGCGCGCGCGCGAGCGCACTCACTCTGTCCTCCACAAAACTTTTCATTGTTGCAGTATGAAAAAATATCTATGAAGACATCGTGTAAGAGAAAAAGATAACGATGAGAGAACTCGATGTGGCAAATATTATAATACACGTTTAAAAAAACTCAATTTGAGAATCAATCGTGAATTTTAGGATAATTTTTTATCAATGTTTTCGTTATCAAAGATTTAACAGTACGATACAATTCGATAAGAAACAAAGTTAGAATTGTATGATACTGTAAATAAGATATTTAAGAAAAAGGAAGACTCTATCGTGAATGTACCAAAAATTTTAATTAATTTACTATATTCATAATTATGTCATTTGTCATGAATGTGTGTAACGACGCGAGTCTTGGCGCGGTGCGGTGGGACGCGAGAGCGGCCATTGATGCGAGTCTAGACGCGGTGCGGTGGGACGTGGGAGCAGCGAAGCACAGAGCGGCGCGACTCTCCCTCTTCCCCCCAGCCGCCGGCGCCAATACTCGAGACAGTGGGCCGTGCTACGGCTCGAGCGGCTCGAGCTCTTCCTTCCGCGCGCTCTCATTCGCACAATTAAAAAAATTTATATCTCGATTATTGGTAAACCAAACCCAAACAATATTGGGTATTTATGTTTGTCTCGATCCCTTCTACCTCTTTACAAGCATTGGCGTGGGTGCTTAGGGACACCCTGTATATCGCGAAAACCCAGTTATCTTGTACCATTGTAAATACACTTAGAATAATAAATGTGATCTTGTACCGTTAACCAAAATCTTGACGTTTGATATCTTTGAGTCTTTTTTCACCTTAGACCTATTTCTTGACGAGTTAAGTTTCGTGCAAAAACGGTTGTTACAATCTGAGAACATTTTGCCGGCTGATAAATAATCACGACGTGATTTTAAAATAGCGATCACAATAAATTCAAGCGCGGCAACGTCACCCATTACTGTAACAAATTCCGTATTGTCCTAGACAGAGGTATGGTGGAAAAATATACAATGGATTTACTTACCTCTAATGAAAACCACGTTGTCCATGAGTTCGTGTTCGCACGTTCACACCCCACACTTTACCACGTGTCTGCGTCATACCGCAGACGAAAATGCGTAACGTTACAGATCACAGATGGCGTTGACATGTTTCACTTTCGATATTACGCGGATAATTTAGAAATATGTGATAGATGTACATGAGATATATCATAGGATATTCTACGGATGTTTTGAGTATATTTTCTTAGATATAATCTCAGTCCCCAGATAGCTAAGCGAGATTAAGCATATCGGGCAAATTAATGCACTGCATGTATGTTGTGAACTTGCCCACAATTTGCTGTCATTGTAATTTAACGTGGAACGAGGTTAACATCAGGAGAGCAAATAACCTTCATGAGTTTATAAAATTATATGTGCATGCATTGAGGAATAATAATCCAGGTAGCAAGCCCACGTCATTTTGACGTCCCAAAATGGTCATATCTGGGGGAGCGTCCCAGATGCGCACAGTAATAAACGGACACAGCAGGCTGAGTGAAACGGACACAGTAACAAACGGACACAGACCAAACGGACACAGTAATAAACGGACACAGTAACAAACGGACACAGTAACAAACGGACACAGACCAAATGCGCACAGAGCGAAACGGACACAGTGCGAAACGGACAGTAACAAACGGACACAAACCAAATGCGCACAGAGCGAAACGAACACAGACCAAATGCGCACGGACCAAATGCACACGGACCAAATGCGCACACTGCACATGCGCACACTGCACGTGCGCACGGACCAAATGCAATCCATGTACATTGCAAGCAGAGTAAAGTCCACATAGGTTAGCGACTTGGACGGGGTGGGTGCGGGAGGGGGGCCCCCTTGCACCCCCACCGTGTGTGTGTGTGTGTGTGTGTGTGTGTGTGTGTGTGTGTGTGTGTGTGTGTGTGTGTGTGTGTGTGTGTGCGTGCAAAGCATTCACTGCATCACATAGGTTTGCGACTTTCCGTGTATGCATTTGGTCCGTGCGCATGTGCAGTGTGCGCATTTGGTCTGTGTCCGTTTCGCACTGTGTCCGTTTCGCTCTGTGCGCATTTGGTCTGTGTCCGTTTCGCACTGTGTCCGTTTCGCTCTGTGCGCATTTGGTCTGTGTCTGTTTGTTACTGTGTCCGTTTCGCACTGTGTCCGTTTGTTACTGTGTCCGTTTATTACTGTGCGCATCTGGGACTCACTCATATCTGGTCATATGTCGTCAAAATGACCATTTTTTTACATGACCTAAAATTGACGTCATGATGACGTCATTTCGAAGTCATATTTCAGTCATGATCTGACGATTATTTTCCCAGACAGCACACATCCAAAATCGGGACATAAAGACGTCATTAAGACGTATTTTAGACACGGTCTAAAGCGGTCCCAGCGAGAAACGGTAATGAATTCGACATCAATTTGACGTCGAATCGACATCGAAATCATCATTTCGATGTCGATTCGATGTCGATTCGATGTACTATTTCTCACTGGGGTGTCTATACAATGAGATTTAAAGCGTAAGGCATAAGCATATTATATAAGCATATTATATTCAACTTTAAGAGAACTTTTTTAAGAAAACATTTAGATATCTTGGAAATAATTTCAAAATGGTCAAATTTACCATTTGAACGCTTCAATGATTAGTGCTAAATAGATCGCAATTTCCATCAAATTATAAACGTTATGGAAAAAGTTAAATTTAACAATGAAATTAATAAGTAAATAAGTTAATGCTATTTATTTTTAATATGTTTTGCAAAATTTAATTGCTTTTATAAAAAATAATATAATTGCGACAGTTTATAACATATAGGTATATGTAGACAATAACAAGTACCCATATCGATGATTCAAATTGGCGTAGCAGATAGAGTACAAGGTTTGTAATCCTAAGGTCCCGGGTTCAAAACTTATCAGCAGCAAGTAAGAATAAAATAAAATTATATAATTTAAATTCAATTAATTAATAAAAATTTGTCCCAAATTTAGTACGTACTGTTGATAAGAATAATAAAAAAAAAATTTTTTTTTAATTTTATTTTTTAATCTCTAGTTGCATTTTAAAGATATCCGATTTAAGAAATCTTTTAGATATTAGTTTCATGATATTTTTCTGTTCTCAAAAAACGACGCATTAGTTAACATTCTGACATTATATGTTATCTTTTAGAAGTCTCTTTATGTTATTTTCAGATTTTCAGAAACAGGATATCTTTTAGAGATCTTTTTGACAATATATTGTTCACGTCATTCTATGACGTCAAAATACGGTACATTTCATGACGTCAGGAATTTTTGACATTCGACCGTCATTTTAACGTCATAAGGGCGTCATTTCGTGACGTCAAGAATAGTCAGTAAATGACCATTTTGGGACGTCAAAATGACGTGAGCTTGCTACCTGGGAAACTTGTCACATTGACAGCAATTGTGCATGCATGTTGACAACTTGCCGGCAGTTTGTTGAATTCTAATGTAAAATTTTACATGATGTCAGAACAACAGACAGTTTGAGAAAACACCTTGGCTTTAGTTTGATAAAATTAATAGAGAATAAGTGACAGCAAAATAACAACATGTTGCCTTTATTTGGTTATCTGGGTTATTGATGTGGCCGTTATTGATATGGCCAATATTGACGCGTGGCCAATATCACGCGCTAAAAAAACTGACAAAAATTATATTAAGAACAATATTATCAAGAGACACGGTAGTGGCTCGCGCCAAGTGAGAGCGCAGCACGAGACCGACCGTGTTCTTTACGCGAGTACGCGATTTGCGAGCACCCGAGATTATTGGATCTCAGAAACGGCTAAATCGATCGAATTTTAACTAGGCTCAATCGAAAGTTTGAGATCGATTTGTATAAGAAAACTGCTTTTATTTTTCCTCTACGTATCTTATGAGAGGAGATAACACAACGCAAAGTCGAAAGTCAAAATTTTCATGTAAGATGCGTCGTCGTCGTCAACCTTGTAGCCATGTAAGGGGCGACAGAGGCAAGACGAGGAAATGTACCGTCCGTTGTAACATGTAAAACATCTCGAGAACGGTTAGAGATATGAACTTAGGATAAGCACTACTATTATCAGATGTTTATGCAATAATTAATTAAATAATTAATTAATTAATTAATTAAACATTTATCGTCATGTATATCTCGAGATGCGAACTTGGGATAAGCACTAGTATTATCAAATGTCTTTGAAATAATTAATTAATTAATTAATTAATTAAACCTTGTAACATGTATATCTTGAGAACGGTTAAAGATACAAACTTGAGATAAGCACTAGTATTATCAAAATCGGATTAATTAAATAATTAAAAATTAATTATTTAATTAATTAATTAATTAAAGTTTAAAACATGCAAATTTCGAAAACGTTTAAAGATCTGAACTTGAGATAAGCACTAGTATCATTGAAACACTTTAGAGAGTCAATGCTTATCTAAAATTAATTAATTAATCAATTAAACTTCGTAACATGTATATCTTGATAACGATTGGAGATACGAATTTGAGATAAGCATTAGTATTATCTGATGTTTTCGGATTAATTAATTAATTAAAATTTAATTAATTAATTAAATTTTAAAACATGCAAATCTTGTAAACGGTTGGAGCTGCGTACTTGGGATAAACACTATACCTGTGGAAGACTTCAAACAGTCAATACGTATCTAAAATTAATTAACTAATTAATTATTTAATCTTAAAATCAGGGTTCTAAATAATGCATTACTTTTTTAATAAGTAATGCGATTTTTTTCATTACACATTACTCTTTTAATAAATAATGCAATTTTTTTCATTACACATTACTTTTTTTAATAAGTAATGCGATTTTTTTTATTACGCATTACTTTTTTAATAAGTAATGCGATTTTTTTTATTACGCATTACTTTATTAATATATAATGCGATTTTTTTCATTACGCATTACTTTTGAAATAAGTAATGCGATTTTTTTCATTACGCATTACTTTTTTAACAATTAATGAGTAAAGAAATAATTATTTATTTAAAAAATAATAATACATTATTTTTTAATTTGCATTTTCATTACCCTGCTTAAAATATGCAAATTTTGAGAACGGTTGGAGATGCAAACTTGGGATAAGCATTAGTATCATCGAGAAACTTAAAGTAAATGTAATAAATATAGATTAATAATAAATTCGTTACATTTATTTACAAAAATAAATATGTTGTGATGACTGAATCTAAATAACTCACATTAAATATAAATTTTGAATAAAAATTAATTTAATTTTGAATTGCCTGTATTGGTTTTTTTCATTGATGTTGATGATGAGATGGATGGATGAAATGCTTTGTGCTGTGGAAATATGCAACTAGTGTTATTGATGTTGTGAAAGAACTTATCCTGTATTCAGTACCTGTAATACTGACTACTGGTTACATGCTATCAATATAGTGCAGAATATATTGCAGCAGTCTTACAATATTCATTAGTGTTTATTTATTGTTTAATTATACAATCGGATGCCATTCGGACTTAAAAATGCGCCAGCCACATTTCAAAGACTGATGAATTCAGTGCTCACTTGAATACAAGGACTGCGATACCTCGTATATCTAGACGATTTCGTAATATATGGTTCAAGTCTAAGGAACCACAATAAGCGTTTAGAAAAAGTATTACAAAGCCTACGGGAAGCCAACTTAAAATTACAACCCGACAAATGTGAGTTCCTACGCAAAAAGGTAAATTACCTAGGCCACATAATTTCGGAAGACGGGATAGCACCCGACCCCGGAAAATTAAAAGCAATAAAAGAATTTCTGGAACCACGTAAGGTCAAGAATGTTCAATCCTTTATTGGCCTCGCCGAATATTATAGAAAATTCATCAACTACATTCCAAAGATCGCTAAACCCATGACGAAACTGACCAAAAAAGCGGAAAAGTTTATCTAGACCGCCGAGCAACAAATTGCGTTCGAAACGTTAAAAAAAAAACTGGCGACAGCACCAGTGCTCCAGTATCCGGATTTCACGAAGGAATTCAATGTAACTACGAACGCCTCTGACTATGCCATCGGTACTATCACAGGGATCGATAGGAAATGACCGTCCCATTGCTTACGCAAGCCGAGTATTAAATCGGAGGAAAATTACAGCACCACCGAGAAAGAACTATTAGCCATCGTGTGGGCCGTGAAACACTTTCGACCGTATGTATACGGAACCAAATTTAAAATCGTAACCGACCATAAACCTCTCATATAATTATTCAGTGTCAACGACCCTGAATCACGATTGATTCAGTGGAGATTAAAATTAGAATATGACTACAAGATCATACATAAGGCCGGGCGAGCAAACGCAAACGCCGATGCCCTGAGCCGCAACGTGAAGCAGGAAGTTCACGTTACAGACAACACTGATAAGGTCCTCACGCTTGAAGAGAACGATGCGTACAACTAAATACGTCAATAAAAAATAATGAAAAGGCGCGTGAATACAGAAGATAAAAAGCAAATATTATATGAATACCATGATGCACCCACAGGAGGACATCAGGGTATCGAGAGGACAATACGAAGAATACGAATGAAACACAACTGGTATAATGGGTTGACAGCCGACGTCGAAAGATATATAAAGAAATGCGAGCTCTGTCAGAAGAATAAACTTTCGAAAAGACATAAAGCGCCGCTCGTTATCACAGATACACCGAGCCGACCGTTTGAAAAATGCGCTTTAGACATAATAGGATGACTGACGATAACAAAAAACGACAATCGGTACCTACTGACATTCCAGGGCCATCTCACAAAATTTAGCAAAGCAATGCTGATCCCTAATCAAGAAGCTAATACGATAAGCAGGGAATTTGTGACAAAAATTGTCTTAGAGTATGTGGAATCCCGAAATGTATCCTAACGGACCAAAGAACAAATTTTATGAGCAAAGTATTTAAAAATACTTGTAAACTCCTCAAGATAAATAAAATACAAACAACTGCCTATCACCCTGAGAGCAATGGTATACTCAAAAGATCGCATAGGACCTTGGCCGAATACTTGAGACATTTTATTAACAAAGATCAAACGGACTGGGATGAGTGGATTCCCTACGCCAGTGCTCGGAATTAGTTGCACATTTCGCCTCGATTCCTGAGGCGCCTGCTATGCCCCCACTACCGCTGTAGGCTCGACGGCCGAGCCGCCGAACGCGCGCGTGGCCTTGTGTCTCAGGAGCGTTCTACGATAGATATGCCTGATCCATTCGTGTGATTAAAAAATTTTCTTGCGCTGTGAATAATTTTTTTATTTTTACAGACAATTAAAGTTATTAATATTATTTTTACGTTTATAAACATATTTGTATATACATATAATGAGCATAATATAACACAATGTAATAATTGCAATTTTGTCAATAGCTTTCCACATCACCCAGGAGGAAAAATATTATTAATAACTTTAATTGTCTGTAAAAATAAAAAAATTATTCACAGCGCAAGAGAATTTTTTAATCACGCGAATGGACCAGGCATATCTATTGTAGAACGCTCCTGAGACACAAGGCCACGCGCGCGATCGGCGGCTCGGCCGTCGAGCCTACAGCGGTAGTGGGGGCATAGCAGGCGGTGCCTCAGGAATCGAGGCGAAATGTGCAACTAATTCCGAGCACTGCCCTACGCGAATTATACTTATAACACCACTCCCCACGCCGCAACAGAGTACACACTCTTCGAATTAATTTATGGACACCCTCCCGAATTACTGATCGCGCTAGCAGAATCGCCTAAATAAACTTACAATTATGAAGACTACGCGCAGGAGCTACAGGAGAAACTACTTGCGACAACTAGCATCGTCAAGGATAAAATTAACGAGAAACAAAAAACAAAAGCCTACTACGACAGGACCGTGAAGACAACGAATTATAAAATCGGCGAGAAAGTCCTATTATTCGACAAAATGCTCCAACGCGGGCGATCTAAAAAATTGGACGCGCAACGGGACCCTATATTATAACCGAGAAACATTCGCGCGTTAACTACACTATAAAATGCGGTAGACGGACGATTCACGTACACGTTAATTGCCTAAAGGCTTTTATTGAAGCCTAACACACTCACACGGTCGCATACACACACATGCGAAAAGAAAAAAAAAGGGGAAGAACTTACCAAGCCAAAAAATCCACAGGCGCCATAATCCCTGTACATAATCCAAAGGAACAACAAACGAAATAATACAGGCGAATAAAAACACTAATAACTAAACTAAACATTACAATTAGAAGTATATTATTGGGATGAAGGTTGAACCGCCTCACTGCCCTCCTCCCCTTGGGGACATATTCTCCTCCTGTTCTGCAAGCTCCCGAGACAAGGCACCTCCCAACAGGCCATTGAGCATATGCAAATACAGAGCCTCAAAATCGCCTTCAAAATCGTCTATATGAAGGGCTAAGTACTCCGCCATCTCTACTACCAAATTGGGATGGCCCTCCTCCGGTAAAGCATAGGCCTCCGGCAAATTATCGTCCTGGACGTCATCCTCTGGAGACTCGACCTCCACGTTCAAATTTTCAGGAAGTCCGCCTCCATCGCCGACATGAAAAGCAAACAAAGATTCCGAGGCAGCAGGTACACAGGGCCCCTTAATTAGAGCCCCGGCCGAAACAGAGCATTCAGAATCGCTCGGGCCGTCTGCATCTCCGAACTTAGGGAGATGCTCGAACCCCGTAAGCTGCATCGGCTCCGCAGGGTCATAACGCGCCGCATCATCCGAAGCACCACTAAAGTATGCGACCATTGCAAGATCGCACAAATCAATCCCATAAGCAAAATCGTCGTCACTGTCACTCTCCCTATTACAGTCAAAATCACGACAAAACATGTTCAAAACCCGACAGACAAAATCAAACGCTCTTTACGACGGTACAAACAGAATTAAAAATAGTAAAGAATGGTCGACCAAAAAACGATCGAATTAGATAAGAAGATGCAACTCTAAACAGCGATATAAAAAGCCAGCAAAGGATTCAGCACGAGCAAAGAGATAATAAAAAGCTGAGGTAGATGAGAACTGCACCGTTCACACACACACCTTAATAAACTAATCACCACGAGTAAAAACATAAAAAAATACGGAAACAATTAAATAAAAACGAGAAAGTAATAATAAACCACCTTTCAGGGAACTTGTCTCCTCGCTTGCATCTGCATAGGAATAACAGCCCAGGAAAACAATCAGCCGTATCAAATAGAAAGATTCACCGATCCTGGGATATACTACGAGAAAATAGGAAGACTTTGCCAAATCGAATCCCATTGGAAATTGGTAATCAAAATTAACACAGCATCCTTGTCCACCAAACTGACGCAAATAGTAAAATACATACAAAAAACGGACAACCTGTGTAAAATCGTGGCAGTAATGAACAAAGAAGTGTGCGAAAATTTTAACTCTGTCACAATAAAAGAATACAATAGAACCAGCCGACTGATCCTTCTTATAACAGCCACATACAGACGGCGACAGTACGGAAACGAGGGCTGATCGACGGAGTAGGCGCTTACATGACTCACAGCAATCGACAAAACATGCAGTACAAAACCAACTGAAAATATTGCAAACGACCATAGCTCACATCGACGAGACAGAAGCAACTATACAACAAAACGAATATATACTAGCAAATGCAACTAAAAAATTAAAACTAGCTCTATTGGAGTGTAAACGTGCGAATAACATACAGGGAAACTTTATCAAAAGACACGGTAGTATCCTGCGCCAAGTGAAAGCGCAGCGCGAGACAGACCGTGTATATTTACGCGATTACGCGACTTGCGAGCACCTGAATTTATCAGATATCAATAACGGCCGAACCGATTAAATTTTAATTAGGCTCAATCAAAAGTTTGAGTTTGATTTGTATAAGAAAATTTTTGTCATTTTTGTGTCCTACGAGTGGAGATATCGCAATGCAAAGTCAGAAATGTGAAATTTTCATTTAGACATTTTTTATGTCCAGTTCATACTATTTACGCTAGTTGGCGCTCGTCTAATATGTTTTTAGGTGCATCTCGAGAACGGTTGGAGATACGAACTTAGGATAAGCACTAGTATTATCAAATGTCTTTGAATTAATTAATTATCTAATTAATCAATTAATTAGACCTTGTAACGTGCATATCGCGAGAACGGTTGGAGATACGAACTTGGGATAACCACTAGTATTATCAGAGGTCTTCGAAATAATTAATTAATTAATTAATTAAACCTTGTAACATGTATATCTTGAGAACGGTTGGAGATACGGACTTGAGATAAGTACTAGTATTATCAGATGTCTTCGAATTAATTAATTATTTAAAATTTAATTAATTAATGAATTAATTAATTAAATTTTGAAACATGCAAATCTCGAAACGGTTGGAGATGCGAACTTGGGATAACCACTAATATTATCAGATGTCTTCGCAATAATTAATTAAATAATTAATTAAACCTTTTATCATGTATATCTCGAGAACGATTAGGGATACAAACTTGGGATAAGCACTACTATTATTAGGTGTCTTCGCAATAATTAATTAAATAAATAAATAATTAATTAATTAATTAATTAGTTAATTCTTTCTTTTTCTTAAATATCTTATTTACAGTATCATACAATTCTAACTTTGTTTCTTATCGAATTGTATCGTACTGTTAAATCCTTGATGAAAACATTGATAAAAATTCGTAAATTTATTCGTAAAATTATTATCGTAAATTTACGATTAATTCTCAAATTGATAGTTTTTTTTTATTCGTCTATTATAATATTTGCTACATCGAGTTCTCTCATCGTTATCTTTTTTCTCTTACACGATATATTCATAAATATTTCTTCATATTTAATCAAAATGATGCAACAATGGAACAAACTTTTCTAACAGAACGATAGAAAATAATATCATTTCTTTAAATTTGTTCTTTTTGATTTAAAGAAATGATGGTTTATAAAATAGAAATCAATTAGATTCTCGTGTTTCTATTTTAAATAAGTCACTGAAAATCTGTCGTAATTAATAATGCAATTAAAGATAGAAAAAACTCTAAGTTTTCTATCGTCATGAAAAAAAACCCTTCATTGTATTGACAGTACGTGATGTTAAATGTTAATCTCTAAGCATAATTATCATAGAAGACGCATCGCGCCTAATCTATTGTTACACGCGTACTGCACGCATCGCCCGGCCGCGCGAATCAGCTGGTTGCTATAGGGAAGAGCGTTGTCGTATTGTTGTTTATGTCGGTTCTCGAGCTGTCAAGCTCGTGTATCGGAGTGCTTTGAATAAATTCCGTTCTTTTAAGAAAGCGTGCTATTCTATTTCGTGCGCACAGGAGTGCGCAATTGTGTACAGAGTTTGTAGAGCTAGCGAGTGCGAGAGCGCGACGCAAGAAGCGCACCACTATTGTGCAATCGTCACATCAACAGGGGGGCATTTTTTTATGTATTATTACAAAGAGTGTAACATATTATGGATAAGTATTTCACGCATTTTAGTAGACACCTTTCTCTCTCTCTCTCTCTAAAATACTTGAAAGGATTGTCGCTGCACAAATCACTGACTATTTAACTGAATACAATCTCCTAAATCCAAGACAGTCAGTATATTGACTAGGTCATAGTACTCAGTCAGCACTTTTACGAGTATGTGATGATATTAAGGAGGGTATTGATAGTGGACTCATCACAATCTTAGTCCTTTTTGATCTTAGTAAAGCGTTTGATACGGTTCCACATTTAGGCTTGCTTGTTAAACTCAAGAGGATTGGATTCTCTGATGCTGTCCTCACATGGATTTTTTCGTATCTGACTGGACGTTCTCAAGCGGTGATGAGTGATACTGGTGATTTCTCAAATTGGCTGTCTACGTCATCTGGTGTCCCGCAGGGCTCAGTACTTGGTCCACTCTTATTCTCACTCTTTGTTAATGATATTGGTAATGTGTTGCAATATTCGTCTCACATGATGTTTGCGGATGATATTCAAATCTATCTTTCCTGCCGATTGACAGATATACATCAAAGTCTCGAATTGGTGTCGCAAGATGCAAATGCGGTATTCAACTATGCCGAGTCAAACGGTCTTAAATTGAATCCTGCTAAATCAAGTGTGTTTATTTGTGGCAGTCAAGCTTATGTGAGAAACATTAATCTTAACGCTCTTCCGCCTATGATAGTAAATCATGTGCCTCTTTCTTTTGTGAGTGAGATTAGGAACTTGGGTGTTGCTTTCACATCTACTCTTTCTTGGAAGAAACATGTTTTGCAGGTGTCGCAGAGGGTTCATTATGCGCTTCATAGGCTAAAATTTAATAGAAATTCCCTTTCCACTAATTTAAGAATTAAGTTAGTAACGACATTGATAATCCCGCTGATTGATTATTGTTGCCTGGTATATCATGACTTGAGCAAGGATTTGAATGCCAGATCGCAGAAAACTGTAAATTGCTGTATACGTTTTATTTTTAATCTTAGATGGGATGAGCGCATTACGCCATATAGATGTCGATTGGGATGGCTTTCTGTTAAAAATAGAAGACTATATTTTCTTGGCTGTCAGATGTACCGTATTGTTTTCTTACAGTCTCCATCTTATCTGAGCGAGCTTTTCTCTCGACCTGACCCCTCATTGAGGAGTTCTAATCGCCTTGCAGTTTCATCACAGACCTTTCATATATCTTTTTGTAGAACCACCGTGTACATGCGCTCTTTTGGTCTTTCTTTAATACGTTTTTGGCATTCTATATAGCAACATAAAGTCTTCACCCTCCCTTACATCCTTCAGAAATCTCCACTCATACTTACTTCAGTCTAAATCTAATTAAGTATTCCGTTCTTCTAAACTTCGATCCTGTCTGATTATCTTGTTGAAAATGTCATATTAATGATTCTATGTAAGCTGCGTCGTGCTATCTACTCTAATCATAGTTAAAGTTGCGCTTGTTACTATTAAAATAGATTTTAAGCTTTAATTTTAGTCTGTTATTAATTTTAAGTGATGTATTTGTGTGCAATTTTCGATACTTCGTAAAATTTTCTATAGTTATTAATTGAAATTGTTTAAATTTAAGTAGGTTAAGTTGCACTATATTTCCTACTATCGATATAAAACGGCGTAGTGCATTATTAAAATTTCTAAGTAGAGCTATATCCTTTATTTTTGTTTTAGTTTAAACTGCGTTTGTACTATTACTAGTTTTAGTTTTAATTTTAGTTGATATCAGTTTATGTGATACATTATGACGCTATTTTTTATTACTTGCTTTATTTTTCCATTGTTTATTAGTTGTAACTGTTGAATTTTTAGTTGTCTCAAGCTTTGTTAATTACTTGGTTTAAATCACCTTGGTTGAGTCATATGTGGGAAAAATTTTGTTATTCTGCTTAAATTTTTATAACTGCTAGATTATTTGCTGAACTTGCATTCCTTATGTACTGCTATGTTCTATCTTTGCTCTTTAGCTAATGCTTGGGCATAAATAAACACAATCAATCTCTCTCTCTCTCTCTCTCTCTCTCTCTCTCTCTCTCTCTCTCTCTCTCTCTCTCTCTCTCTCTCTCTCCCCCCTCCCTCCCTCCCCTCCCCCATCTCATTTTCCCTCTCAAGTACTACGTACACAAATACAATAAATATTATCACTTTTAACATTTTCAGTTTGTACTATTCTATTTCCATTTTGTGTAATTTAAATAAAATTTTAACAATGATTATTTCTTTATATTTTTATTGTTAAACACGCTCGAAAAACAAAATTAGCGAAAATTATTACTAGGACTGCGATAAATAATCAGCACAATACTTTCTCTCTGAATGTCATATCGTGTTTAATGTTAAAAGTGTTAAAGAAATAGTAATCTCGTTTAAAAAATTTTTTATGACACATAATAAAACTCAAATAGTATTGATTGAAATTGTTGTTAAAAATATTGTGTTTATATTTTATGTAAATACTTTAGAAGCAAAAGTATTCTGCTAAATTCGCAAAATACATCTTTTTATCTTTGTTTCTTTTAATATAAAAAATATTCTGCCTTATTTTTAGTATTGCAGAGTCAAAAACGTTCTCAATAAAAATTGGACCAACTTAGCAAATTCACGAAAACGCTATTCGCACCACCACCGAGGTAGACAGCTTGGTGCGTTTTTTTTTAAGTGGTTTCCCCAGTAGGCCTAATTCGCTCTCATTATTTTAATGCAATAATTGCTCAAAGTGTTTGCCTTGTGCATCTAAGCACAGTTCGGCTCTTCGAACAATCTGCTGTGTTGCTCGGCGTATCATGTCTGGTATTACTGTATTAAAAGCCGCTGATATCGCTTCGCGTACCTCGACTTAAGTACGTTTACGCATATGCTCGACTTTCGCTTTAATATGGCCCCAAACAAAATAGTCGAGCACGTTTAAATCTGGCGATCGTAGTGGCCAGGCGATTGGGCCACCTCGAGCCATCCATTGATCTGGAAAACGTTCGTCTAAGATCTCACGCACACGTCGGGAGAAATATGCCGGAGCTCCATTATGCTAGAAAATCATATTACCCCGTACGTGTACAGGGATATCTTCTAAAAGCGATGGCAAATCATTGATCAAAAAATTTGCATATGCTAGTCCGTTAAGTCGTGGTGGCAGAAAAATTGGACCAATCTAAAAATTAGTAATAATTTGTAACAGTGATAATTATTAGTAACAGTTATTAATATATGCGTCGAGTATATGTATTATAAGTACAGCAAAGGAGAAATTCTTATTTCGTAAGAATATTTACCAATCTATCGTCAATTACACCTGCCCGTTAATCGCCCAGCGATATTGAAATGCAATTTGACGAATGGCGTGAGGATTTTCGTCTGACCATTTCATTGAATTGCGCGAATTAAATACATCATTAGGTGTAAACGTAGCCTCATCTGTTCAGAAAAGACTGCTGGCAAATGAAATATCTCGTCGACACTGTGCAAGAAAACCTACAATGTTTTATTAATGATTATCATGTCTTGAAACCGTTGTAATATCGAAGAAAAGAATTAAATAAGAAATCAAAAATATCTGCACAAAAGTGGACGCGTTGTATTTCATCTCGCGGAAGGAATTGTTGTACGAAGTCCATAGTGCATCGTATTTTGTAAGAAAACGGATTGCATCCATTTCACATCAGCGCGTACAAAAAAACAAAAACAAAAACTTGGCGCTAATAATTTTGGCGCGAATAATTTGCCAGCTCTTTCATTTTCTCTTGTGTGTGCATCTGAATGTATGTGTGTATGTGTGTGTTAAGTATATAACTTAGTTTATAAGAAAGCGATTTTCAATATCAGTCTCTTATGCGTGCGTTCAAATATCTCCCCCCCCCCCCTCTCTCTCTCTCTCTCTTTCTTATGCGTGCGTGTTATATGTATTATTTTAATATATAAGTTAGATTGTAAGAAAATAATTTTGTATTAAAGCAAATTATTCGGCTTAGCAGCGCCAAGTTTTTGTAGTAAAATATTTATTTGTATTAAAATATTTATTTGTAATTTATTTGTATTAAAACTTATTTGCCAGCTCAATATTATCTCCTTTATTTCTTGCCAATATGCTTCCTGACAATTGTGTTTTTTCTAGGCGTTCAGCAGCCAATAATTTAATACGCGAAAGGCTAATATTTATAGTTTAATCTTGTGTTTAAGATTTTCTTAAATTATCTTTAAATAATCTTTTTACTAAACAAAATTGTATCTGAAGATAAATTTAAGACAATCTTAAAGCCATATCAGATTTGAGATTGAGATTGAATTGAAATTTGACTATTCAAAGCAAAGTTAAAAAATATTGGTTTTGTTTCTAATTGGTTACATTTCAATTTAATTCCAATATCAATCTCTAGTTAGTTTGATACGGACTTAATGAAAAATCAAACTATGAATGCCAGTTAAAAAATAAACATCTATTTTTATAGATTGGCGCATTTTTCTTAATATTATTTTTGTAGAGAAAAACTTAACACTCTCATTTTGTAGCGTTTATTCTTATAATATATCATTTCATGAATGTATATTACTTATATGTATATGCAGAATCGTATTATTGATTATAACATTTTAATATTAAAAAGTAATAATAAATAAATTTTACGTGAATATCCGTTCTTATAGCTGGCATATTTACTTCATATCATTATTTTTGTAGAAAAGACAAAATTTTTGTCCTTTTATTTTGAAAGGCAATTTTGTGTAATTTCACATTTAAATTTATTTTGGCACACACGCACACACACACACGCACACTTGGCGCCATTTTTTATCTTTTTGTAAAAAAGGTAATTCTGTTCGGATTGTAATTAACGTCATATTAGCTGATCTAACTCGCGATGCGGAAGACGTACTGGAATACGTAACAACATTAAAAAAGGGAATCATGCACCCTCGTTTAACGCCTGTAGATCATATAATAAGATCCCTTAGAGACGTGAACTCCGGACGGTCTCTACTTCCCATTCAGAGCGAACCAAGAAGAATGGTCGAACGTAGAAAAATTCACTATCGTAAATGCGTATTGCGATAACACGAACATATATACCGTACTGCGTTTTCCGCTAATATCAGCGTCGAAATATGAAATACTAAACATACTGACGCTACCCGTGCCAGAGCGCCGCAATTTTTTCAATAATAGACATTAAGCATCCTCTCATAGCGATAGACGCCGAACAACGCACATATGTAATAATCTCGCAAACCACTTTGTAAACATGTATAAAAATAAATAATGAATACTTGTGCGAACATAATTATCCTGCAAATAGAATTAACTCGCATTCCATTTGCGAAATAGAAATATTCTTAGAAATAGAAGAATACTTTAAAAGCTGTAATATTAAAACTATAGTTTCAAACCATAGCATATGGATAGCGTTAAAAGACTCGCACTCATGGCTGTACTCAGTACCAATAAAACAAACCATTACACTCTATTGTAAAGACCACGGGCAGATAAAAGAGACGATTGAAAAAACGGGCAAAATAACATTAAAAAACAATTGCAAGCTCGTGACAGAGGACACGATAATAAAGTCACCAAAGATGTCGTACGATACTAAAATAGAATCATTCCTGCTCTCAGGACAACATCTCATTACAAACTAACAAATTAAAGTCCGACACAGACGTGGAACAAACAATAAGAATAAAAAATATTGTCCAAAACTCCTCATTGTTAAAAGAACTAAATAAGAAATTGAACGAAACGGACAAAGTATTAAATAAAGACCTGGATTCATTTTTTCAATCGTCACACTTTATCTACGATGGATACCAACGATAGCTAACGGTACAACTTTTGTAATAATAATAGTACTAATCGTAAGCCTCGTTATAATACGAAAAAAGAAGCGCAATAGCCGTGAGAAGCGAGTCACAATAGACCTAGATACAGATTATACAATACCTATTCTGAAACGGAGTAATAGCACACGATTTTAACTATACTTTTTTAACTATACACAAAACCTCGTACCTCCGTTTTTGTTTTTCCAACGAGGGAGGGATGTTGTGAGTCAGACAGAATCACTCCAACTATATATTATCATAGTAGAATATTAAAATAATTATATTAATAAAAGAGTGTTTTAAACACTCTCAGAAAAAATGTCATCTCGTATTATCGCGCGAGGTATCAAATGACACCTCGCGCAAGGCCGACCGGTCAATGCACCGGTCAAGACTCGGAATTCCACCGATCTCAGCTTAGCAACGATCACGCCACATTTCCTGTGAAAATGCTAAAATTGCAATTTGGCTGTCTGTTGCTAAGCCCGCGAATATTTCCCGCGCGCTGGATGCGGCCATAATCGTATCGAGTGCCTACTGTCCCTCCAACTGACACTTTCCGTGAACTATATAAACGACTGCCGATTGATGGGTAGGGGAACCAGTTATTAATTATTCACGCTAATACGCGTGTCACGTATGTTCTTACTACTCCGAGTCACACAGACCTCAGTACGTAAAGACTCAATTATACTTTATACTATATAGCGACGAAGCGTCAGGCGAGCTATCAAGTTCTCGCCGAGTCTTATCGTCACACACATTCAACACAACGTGGCATCACCGACGACCGCACGCGTTGAGAGCCAATCTGTACCTTATACAGAATAAACAACGCTTTTTATATAAAGACGAGAGTGTTACTTGTGGACCTGGCCCTCGCAGTATTTCCTCTTCAAGTTCCAACTCCTTAGGCAGACACGATCCCGAAATTATCCTTGTTGCACCAAAAGGTACAACAAATTATATAACGTTGTTTATTGGGAACATGCTGATGCGCATGTCACAAAAGTGGGTACTTAAGATGGCTGCTCGACTACATCCGTCTCCAGTAAATCCTACCTCCGATACGGCATTTCCTGTAATTCTTTATTCTTTGCAAGCGTGCGATGTTTGACAGATAGACGAGCTAAGCGCGATGTGTACGTGAGTACGTTCGGATTCGGAATCACAGCACAGCATGGAAGAGAACTAAATAATCATAGGACGGGATTCATAGACCGATCTTAAGCTCAAGCATTGTCTTAAGTCTAGCTTCGAGCCGACTTGAGACTTACTTAACCAATGAAATACCAGCATTGACGTCTCAAGATCGTGCTTAAGCTGGAACTTGAATAAGATTCGACTATGAATTCCGGCCATAGACATAGCACGGAAGACACCCAAAAAATCGTACATTTGTAGACATTATTAACAACATAGTTCAATATGTATATTTTGTGCACATACAGGCGCTAATGGATGGAAACACCTAAAATTACGGGATGACCGCTCTCAGGTTCCTCTCTGATTGAATCAATCAATGTCACGCAGTACACTGCAATTTCCTTTATTCTTATTTGTCTTAAAAGATGTACTCATTGTTAATTAATGTTTACATTTTAAAAATAAAGTTTAAAAAATATGTATATAAATATTTTTTACAGTGTCTGTACCTACATATAGTTTTATCATTTCAAGTACGAAAATTGTTAGTCAAGTAACAAACTTTATTTATAAATATATGCACATAAACGCACATAAGCTATAACACCAATCAACTGTTGTCGCTGTTTAATGTAATACAAAATCACAGATCTATAATGTGTATATACATAATTACATCATTTTCTGTAGTAAAGAAAGCAAAGTTTGGCATCTCTCTCTCACCTACAAAGAAAAATTCAATTATTATTACGTGCGTGCGCGCGCGCGCGCGCGTATGTAATATATGTAAATATATATAATTGTAGAATTATGGACTAGGTTAGGTGTGAGAGCGAATGGCGGTGATAGTGTGTGGATAGGATAAAGTTAAGTAGATATTTAGAGATTTAGAATGAAAAAAATAGAAGTGAATAGGAAGAGAGAAAAGTAAAGATGCTGGAAAATTGAAGGGAACGCGATAGAAGCAGAAAGAAAGGATAGAAAACGGGCAAAAAGATCACGGCTAGGGAGGTTAGGATGCATAGGCGAACGTGGGAAAATGTATAGAGAAGACAGAGAAGAAAAAAAGATAAAGAGGGATAGAAAAGAGCTAGAGAATGCGGATAAGAAAGTATTAAATAAGGTAGAAAGGTGAGTTAAAGAAAACGGTAGAGAAATAGGGTAAGGCTAAAGAATACAGAAGCAAGCAAAAGGTACCCAGTGAACACAGTAATATAGCAGCAGTGTAACAGCAATGTAACCGAATATAACAGGTTACGTTACTCTGAAATTACACGTAACTTACATGTAAGTTGCAATTTCCGACTCAGCAATATAACATGTTATAATTACATGTTATCTAACCGTTACACAACAGTTACAAAGAAAAATAAAATAAAATAAAAATTTCATTTTTTAAAAATTATTTTTATCAACAGCACATACTACATTTAGAATAAATTTTTATTAATTAATTAAATTTAAATTATGTTATTTTTTATTTTATTCTTACTTGCCGCTGCTAGGTTTGAACCCGGGACCTTAGGATTACGAACCTTGTACTCTACCTGCTACGCCAATTTGACTCATCGATATGGGTACTTGTTATTGTCTACATATACCTATATGTAAACTGACGCGACTATATTATTTTTTATAAAAGCAATTAAATTTTGCAAGACATTAAAAATAAATAGCATTAATTTATTTACTTATTAATTTCATTGTTAAATTTATCTTTTTCCATAACCTTAATAATTTGATGGAAATTGCGATCTATTTAGCACTAATCTTTGAAGCGTTCAAATGATTAATTAGATGGTTAACTATATAGATCGTAATTCTAAGAAAAATTGAATAGTATACATTTATTATTCTGTTTTTGTTCAGCACATGCCATGATGAATTTCGATTTTGTGCATTTTTTGTGCGCAGTAATTGATGATTGACAAAATAAAAATTTAAATAAAAATTTTATTTCTTTTAAATTATTTTTATCAACAGTACATGCTAAATTTAGGACAAATTTTTATTAATTAATTAAATTTAAATTATATTATTTTATTTTATTCTTACTTGCCTCTGGTTTTGAACCCGGGACCTTAGGATTACGAACCTTGTACTCTATCTGCTATGCCAATTTGACTCATCGATATGGGTACTTGTTATTGTCTACATATACATATATATTATAAACTGACGCAATTATATTATTTTTTATAAAAGCAATTAAATTTTGCGAAACATTAAAAATAAATAGCATTAATTTATTTACTTATTAATTTCATTGTTAAATTTATCTTTTTCCATAACCTTAATAATTTGATGGAAATTGCGATCTATTTAACATTAATACTTTGAAGCGTTCAAATAGTTAATTAGATAATTTTAACTATATAGATTACATATATTCTAAGAAAAATTGAATAGTACATTTATTATTCTGTTTTTGTATTCAGTACATGATAAATTTAGATAAATTTTGTGCATTTTTTTGTGCGCAGTAATTGTAGACAAACCGTTATTTTTGAAAATATTATCTTTATAATAATTTTTTTTATTATCAAATAGATCTGTCATTCAGGATGTTGTAATGTTGTCTGATTTCTGAGTCAACTACGACGCATCGTTCCGTAATAACATTGATACGAACGTGTTATGTTACGATTATACAATTTTTGTTGAATAACTGTAACGCCAAAACGATGTATAACAGCTATATCACTTGCGTATAACAAATATTACGTAACAGGTTATTTCCATGTCATATAGCACCTACATATCACAAGAATAACAATGTTAAATTACATGTAACTTCCATGTTATATTGCCGCTATAAAATGTGTTCACTGGGTAGGTTATGTTCATAGAATTTAAGGAGATAATTTGGCGAGAAAGAGAGGACAAGAATATATTTAGATAAGAAAAAGAGATAATATAGTATATAATATGTAAGATATGTAATATGTGATAGGAAATGAAATTGTTTGTATTAATTAGATTTGTATTGTTTGTATTAATAAGATTAAGAATTTTAATAAAATTGAAAAGCAGAAAGAAGAGGAGAAGGAAAGAACTGCAGAAAGAAGATCAAGAATAGAAGAGGATGACGAAGCAAAGCGTATACACGAGGAAAAGCGGAAAAGGCAAATAAATGGAGACCATGGATAACGAGACAACAGAATTCTGGAAGAAATTATAGAAAACGACCCAGAAAGCAATAATGGAAACAGATGTACGGGAAAGAAAAGGTACCCAGGAAAGAAAAGGTTACCAGATTACAAGATCTGGTAAAATACGGGTTATACAAGAGAGAAGAGAAAAATATAAAGGATTTTAAAGAGGCGAAAGAAAGAGTTACGAAAGAGGATCAATCAGAGAAAAAGAGTAAACTAAAGGGCTTTCTGGACCAGAAGCAAGATAAAGGAAATGAAGAAAGGAGAGGAAATAGATATTGAAAAGATTATAGAATTGTGAAATACAGAACTAGGGAAAGAGGAGGAAAAGAGTGAATAAGAAACAACATAGGTAAGGAAAAAGGAAAATCTACTTGGTGAAATTATTGGATAGAACAGTTATAGGAAAGAGAAGAGACAAGAAGAAATATCAAGGTAAAGGAACAATGATTATTATTTATTTTGATTCATACTGTGCAGAGAGGGATAGAGAAATAAAAGATTTTTTACCCTCTTTATGGATGAACTGGAAAGCAGCTCACGATAACGTAAGAAGAGAAAATTTAAGTTGTATATTAAAGGAATTAGGAAGTGTGAAGCCAGACAAATGGAAGATTGAAAGAAGGTACAAGGACACGAAGGCGACAGTAAGGACAGAAAGATTGGCAAAAGTTTGCAGTACGACGAAGGGAGCAAAACGAGGCTGTGAGATGGGTCCTTTGGATTTTAGCTTGTAGATAGCGAAATTAGATAGGTACATGCAGAATAGAAGAACAGAAGATATATAATTAGGTTAAGAGAGGATAAGATTACGAGAGAAGGTGTAGAGGTAATAGAACGTAGAGGAAATGGCTTAAATAAAAAGGTTAGACGAATATTGTATAAGTAGTAAGAAGATTGTAAATAGAGAAAAGATGGAATAATAGGTGAAAGAAGAACGATGAGACATGATTAAATTGTAATATAGATAGGACTTTTACAATTAGAACGGTACAATAGGATATGTTATATTATGATAAACATGCTAGAAAAAGAAAAGAAAGAAAACAACTAATAAGGTACGGAATCTAGGGTTTAATTAGTTCCTAAGGATTTATAGAAATAATTTTTAGTAGAGAAAGGCGAAAGAAATGTATAGGGAAAGAGGAGGGAGGAAAAAAGGGAAAGATTTTTGTAGAAAGATCAGTAAATAAAGTAAAGGAGAATAGTTATAAGGGTGTATAGTTATAGATTGAAAGAAAGAAGACTGTAAACAAAGTGACGATAGGAAGATAATGCGAGAAAAATGCTTCGATAGGATTATATTGTACTTTATGTAGAATTCTCTTCTTGGCCATGAGATGCTAAAGAGAATAAAGTTTATTATAGGAAGAATTCTTGCGATAGAAATGATGTAGGATTATAGCGGAGCAATAAAATTGGATATGTTATATGATTGAATAAAGTCGATCGTATGCGACGTTCAATGCGATGTATCAGTTAGGATAGATGGGTATTTAAATGGATGAATGGAGGTATGTGTGTGATAGAAAAATTGTAAACCAAGTCCTCTTCTTGACATTGTAATGCTGATGTGAATAAAGAATTAATTAATTGTAGAATTATAGATAAAGATATTACTTGATCAACAGTACGATTTTGTAATTTTTCACTGATCAGTAGAAATGCATTTTCAGAATATTCCTTCTTGATACTTTGTAACAAAATCATATCTTCCTGACGTGTCCATGGTTTATCGTCAATTAAATCGGATATCAATTGTTTATTATCTTCCATCTTGGTCACAATTCCAATTTCTGTATTTTTATCTATTAAAGTTTTTTTTAATATATTACTTTAGTTATATCTTATATAATATTTCTATGTATTATTCCAATTTTAAGAATATAATTTAAATAAAACTTACTTGAATTACAACCAGTATCGTTGCTTATATTTGAAAACATCTGTGTTTTTGTAATTATTTCCACGTTCAATGAAGTATCCTGCATCAATAATTGTGTTTTAGTTTTTGTTTCCACAATTTTATTTGTTTTCTCCTGTTTTGTAAGGTCAAGTTCGTTCAATTCTAATAAAGTATCGTTTTCTTCAGTCTTCTTTTCTCGTTTGTTCTTGCATTGAGATATACGCATTCTTTTCTCCGTGATTGCATGATCTACAGTGTCTATTCTTTTTAAAATTTTTCTATGATTTGTTTTAAGTGAAAATTTGACATTTCTTTTAGATTTTATTATTTCCTTTTCATTATTCTCGTTATTTTTCAACGGTGAGTATTTTGTGCATTGTTTTTGGCAAATGTCCTCATGATTAGAATCATTCTTTGACGACTTCCGTCGTTTTTTCGATGAAATTTGTGGAACAGCTTTA
Source organism: Monomorium pharaonis (assembly GCF_013373865.1). Lineage (NCBI taxonomy): Eukaryota > Metazoa > Arthropoda > Insecta > Hymenoptera > Formicidae > Monomorium > Monomorium pharaonis. Next base: position 15,140,147 of record NC_050474.1, read on the forward strand.
TCATTAATTTTTAACGATATACGCGCAATATGTTCCAATTTCTCTTGATCTTCTCCGGGAAATGTAATTTTTGCAGGTCGTAATCCTTCAGGCGTTTGAAGATAAATTCTTCCATTAAGAAACTGATTTAAAAACAGAAGAATACAGATATATTAAATTAAGTAATTAATCGTAACAAAAACTTTCTCATAATAATTTAGACTTAATTACTTGTCGTAACAAATAACGATATTTATCAATACGGGTTTAATAGTCAATATTTGGAAATTGTAATTACGTTAGAACTAAACATAACTCTTTTGTACAACTCTCGGTGTTATCTCTACAAAACTTGATTCCGAGGAGTCATCGACAGTGACCCGTATAGTGTCCCGAGACTAGGGACATGACAATATATACACCCGAATTTAATATATAGTGAGCAACAAAATTAGCGCAACAAAAATTTATACCAAAATTTTATTCAATTTCAAATAATCGTAACTTCGCGAAAACTTAACGTATTGAAGAGCTTTTTTGTCATTTTAAAGCTTGAAGTTTCAACTTTAAAGAACATTTATCAGATTTTGATACTCTCCTTTTTCCTTTTTAGCATTTCTTCAAAAGTAAGAACGTGTTTTGTCAAAATTTTTCATACTTTGACGCGCTTCACGGAGTGCAATAAATTTTTTTCGTAAACTTTATAAAAATTAGCGTAAAATATAAATTTTTCTCTACAAATAAAAAAAATTGAAGTCTGTACGATTTTTTTGCAGACTTATGTTTTATCAAAGTTACCTATGTATTTTAGTCTGTTTATGACTGTCGTCAGTATTAGCATTTCTCGACACGCACTATGAAAAAGTTGCGGATTTTGCGCATCGCGTGTGTGTGTGTGTGTGTGTGTGTGTGTGTGTGTGTGTGTGTGTGTGTGTGTGTGTGTGTGTGTGTGTGTGTGTGTGTGTGTGTGTGTGTGTGTGTGGCGTGTTAGACGAACAAAAAAAGAAAATATTACCCGAAATAAATACATGTGCTTTACCTCTTCGTCTCTGAATGACTTTTTGGAGATGCAGGATGCAAAATCTAATTGCATCCTAAAGAATTTCATGCTATATGCGCTGTAATACCATCTCTAGTTACTATTTCCTTGAAATATTTTCTTCCGTTCAACACACACACACATAATGCGCAAAATATGACTAGCAACCTTTTCGTGGTGCGCATTGTGTAATGCTAATACTGGTAATAACAGGCATAAATAGATTAAAAGGCAAGTAACTTTAATATGTCATAACTGCGGCAAAAAATCGTACAGACTTCAATTTTTTTCCAATTCGTAGGGAAAAATTCATATTTTACGATTCTTATAAAGTTTACAAGAAAAATTCATTGTGCACCCCGTGGAGCGCGTCAAAGTATGAAACTTTTTAAACATAAAACACATTCTTACTTTTAAAGAAATGCCGAAAAGGAAAAAGGAGAGGATCAAAATTTGACAAATACTCTTTAGAGTAAATAGAAGCTTTAAAGTTTCAAGTTTTAAAATGGAAAAAAACTTTCCAATACGATAAATTTTCGTAAAGTTACAATTATTTGAATTCGAGTGAAATTTTGGTATAAATTTTTGTTGCGCTAATTTTGTGTTCCTCAGTATATATATAATTTCTTTCAATAAATGTTTTTACGAGAAAAAGGATTTTATAGATATTTCTTTGCATCAATACTATTAAATTGATCGTCAATGTAATTTATAATATTATGTATTCCAGCTTAATGTAAAGACTTTGTTTTAAGATTAAGAAAATGGTGCGCAGTTAACACACGAGCTAAAAATTATAAAAATTTACATAAAATTATTATTAGGTAATATTCGGTACAGATATAAACGTCTCATTTTTATGTTTGTCATTATACATATATAAAAATTTCTATACAAAAACATAGACTTTTTCAAATCTAAAAAACATTTTAGTTATAAAATTATTTAAAAAAATATTTTCAATTCGTTAAAAGAATTTGAAAAATTTTTTAAAAATTTTATAAATTTTATACAAAAATTCTGAAAAATTCTAAGAAAATTCTGAGCAAAAATTTTACTAGAGTTAGTAAGAAAAGCAGAAACAAAGGTTATATAATTAAATATTGTCGTATAATGCATACCCGTGTACCACAGGAAACACAATGTTCAAAATTATTTTTCAGACTTGTTTCATCTGTATTGTGACAATCACATTTACAATTTTCCCCTCCATATGGATCTTCCTGATATGTCGAGGTTGATAATTCTATATTCTCGTACAATTCTGATGCGTTTTCAGTGTAAGTTGTATTTTTATCATATGGCCCTAATGGGCATGTCATGTTTTCAAACATATGAGGGGCAAGTAAACTGGTAAAAAATATCAAATATAGTTCTCTAATAACTAGAATTCCATAATTTATAAAAGATATAGATTACATAATAAAAAATTTTATATATGGATATATAATATATATGAAAAAACAATGTAATTATTACGTTCAACCTGACTGGCCTCAAATATATTCAATAAATAGCGCACAACGTTTCAACCATTGGTTTTGGTCCTTATCAAGTGCTAGATATCATCTAAAAGGCAATAATTCATATTGCCATAATAAATCATATTGCCTTTTAGATGATATCTAGGCACATATTATAACTCAAAATGTGTACCACATAATTTTTACGTATCTAAGCAATTGATAAGAACCAAAATCAACGGTTGAAACGTTGTGCACTATTTGTTGAATATATTTGAGGCCAGTCGGGTCAAACGTAATAATTACATTGTTTTTTTCTTTTGTAATCACTGGCGAATAAATAATCATTTTATTATAATATATATCTTACAAATATCGTATAAAATAATTTTTAATTATCAAGATTGGATAATAACTAATTAAATACTTAAAAGTTAATAGCACGCACGCACGCACGCACACACACACACTTCATACTCTCTCTCTCTCTCTCTCTCTCTCTCTCTCTCTCTCTCTCTCTCTCTCTCTCTCAACGTAATTTAGATAATAATAAAATAAAATTAACAACAAATTTTGAACAAATTAATTATAACTAACCAATTATTTTTTGTAATTATTCATCATGATTCCACCTCCAAATAAGTTGTAAACTTTTTAACAATTCTTATCAATCTTTTAATAACATAACAAGTATTGTCTATTTAAGAGAAACCCTTAAAAAAGGTTATAAACAGAAAAAGATAATAAATAAAAAAAATAATGTTATTTTGCGTAGACAAGTATAAATATTGGTTGAAAAAAAGTGGAGTCTCTCCTCATCCACTCTAAAATTTTTCCTAATCTAACCAAACTCAATTTTAGTCGCAATTTAACCACAATCTGAAATCACAAAATAGTCAATTGGATATCCATAGCCAAATCGCGACTAAATTTGGATTAGATTAAAGTTAATGTTAAGTTAGATGGTGCTCGCAGCCGGTCTACCCAATCCTGAAAGCAGAGATGGGTAGATATGGGCTTGGGATGTGCCATGTTCTAAGCGAGATAATAGAGGAGGATCTGTCGCTACCCGCGGTTAGGGCCATGGCGGGCGGCGAACAAAACTGGAAGGCGGCGACCTCTTTCTGCGAGGACGTAATGGCGCAGAAGGAGGCCGTGGAAAGAGCCCGGGAGCAGGATCCCGCTCCCGCGTCTTCTCGGAGAAGAAGGGGGGAAGAGGCGAGGGTTACCTAGTAAGCATAAAAACATTGCTGTAACGATATTATAACGTTACTTACTAACATAGTAACGTTTCCAAGTATGTAGTTTTTAACGTTGTATACAACGTCATTATGAATAAACTTTGACTTCAATTTGGAAGTTTTGGTAATGTTGAAATAAAATGTTAAAATAACATTGTAAAAATGTTAAAATAACATAATTATAATGTAAGAAAAAAATTAAATTTACGTTGTTTTTCAACAAGCATCGTTATCCCCACCACACCATAATCACATCTAGCATTGCCTAATTTCTGCGGTCACCCATCCAACTCTGAACCGCCGTCGACGTTGCTTGACTTTGAAGACTCTACGCAACCTAACACTTCATGATGATCCATGAACACCTAATGCTTATGAATACATATTTGTTATAGATTAGTTTAATAGATGTCAGAAAGATAAAGCGTGCAGCTAAATAATATTTTTATAAATAAATATAAATTTAGTTTTTTTACTGGTTTTTATATATGTGAAATAACACGTAAAATAACTTAATAAAAATATCTGTTTTTGCTCTGTTCTTTATAAAGCTAAAATTATGTTATTATAAAATATTAATAGAAAATAGTAACTTAAGTGGTTATTTTTTTTAATTTCTACAAAAAATATTTATATCAAATAATAAATAAATTAATGTAATTTTAGTACATTAAATATAATTATTTATAAATAATTTTAGTATTATATGAATAAGTAAATATTTTAACTAATAAAAATTTCAAATCTTAGAAATTTTTTAACTTTTATTTTTTTGTACTAATTATAAAATTCGTATCATAAACATATAAAAATTTTTTTAATGTATGTCCGTAAAATTATTAAATGTTTAGATTTTATGTATTAAATAACTAATATTTTAAGAATATTTATGAAATTATGTTAGAATGTTTAATAATATTTAAAACACGTATGTAACTCATGTTTTTAAAATATTAGGACAACAATATTATTAAGTAATATTTTAAAAATATTTATCAAACGTTATGTCATAACAGTTAAAAACATTAAAATAACATCTAATTAATGTTTTTAAAATATCTTAATAATATTAAGACAGCAATATTATTATATAACATTCTACAAATATTTATAAAACATTAAGTTATAATGTTAAGAAATTTCTCTAAAATTAAACGTTTCAGAAATGTTGATCAATGTTTCTTGCTTACTGGGTATAGTGCTTAATAAATCACGTAAGCCAGAGCTCCCTCAGATTTTGGATACAAATGCGATGACTAATATAATAGAGTACTATTATATTAGTAGTAGTATATAACAGAGTACTATTATATTAGTCGTAGTATACTTGTTCCCTAATGGAAATACTTTAGTAGACTATGACGAAGCGACTGGAACCCCGCATTAGAGGTTACGAGGGATGAGTTAAAACAAATAAGTAAGAAAATTGGTAATAAAAAATCACCAGAGCTAGAGATGGCGTGCACGGGTTGGTCATAAAGAGTACAAATAGGTCCGCTGACCTGTCACTGGACCGCCTGTTTCTCTAGATGCTTGGAGAAGGGCTACTTTCCACGCAGTTGCAAGAAGCCAAACTTGTACTTTTAAAAAACAAGACAAGAAAAATGGACTTCCAACCTCATATAGGCCTATCTGTCTATTAGATGAGGCCTGAAAATTATTCGAAATAGTGACACACTCATAACGATAAGGTGTCAGTAACACGATGACGTAAGTCGGTCAGCTGCAGTCAGCATCGAGCGCATCGCGCGAGGTTTCGCGCAATCCGCTCGACAATTAGCGCAATGCTCCTTAGACAGCACTTGCTGTCTAAGCAATAATTTGGAATACTGACCGATTTACGCCCTCACGCAATCCTCCCCTTCTTTCGATCCAACTACCGAATTATCGGATATATAAACTGGCGAAAGAAGGTGAGGATCGGGTCAATTCGAAGTAGACAAACTAAGACTACACACGACACTCTGCTTTGCGGGGTCGTGTATCGCCGAGATAACTTATACTAAATATACAACCACGACACTCTGCGTTGCGGGGTCGTGGACAACAAGTTCATAGACGCGACACTCTGCCTTGCGGGGTCGCGATCTAACTATTGTAACTGAATACAAGAATAAAAGTGTTCAAGACAAATAACGGTGTATGTGACGAAATACCTTCCTCGCGAGATCTCTGGCAGCGATCCCAAAATCGTACTCACAACGAGGGGTACAACAGTGGTGGCAGCGGTGGGATTTTGCACTGCCAAAAGGAGGACCACAACAGTGGTGGCAGCGGTGGGATTTGCACTGCCAAAAGGAAGATCCAAGAGGAACCAAGCGTCACCGAGCAATCAGCTGTACAGGCCAGGAAGCCAGCCACGCCGGAGCGTACATAGCGCGTCAGCGATAAGAGTGAAACTCGAGACGACGCCGAGACCTACCGTGACAAGGCTCAGCTGATCGCCGCACCATGCAGCTCATCGTACTTATGTGAGTCCGACAAACATTAAATTGTTACGCGAAACAAGCGTAGGACGACATAAAATTGTAACACGAATAGAGCAAAATATCGGTTGACCCCCGGTAACCGCGATTACCGTAAAAAGACATAGCTAAGATAGCTACTGTACTTCAAAGGCATACGAATGCAAACGCACTAGCGCAACGCGACATACGCGATATTACAAAATAAGCCGTAACGCGAACTCAGCACGCACGCTTATAACTAAACGTAAATGTCCACCAAGCAAAACATTGACAATATGGACACACGTTCATTAACGGGAACAGACGTAGCAGGACGGTCGACACGCTCTCCGTTACATGCGTCACCCCGCGTAATTCGGGAAGAACCCGAAAAAGAAGCACAAGAGCTTCAGGACTCACACGAGCAAAATGGAAATACACCGGCAACGCCACAAATAAATAGGCGACTGGTATACCCCATGGAGAACATGCTCCATGAGTTATTAATTGAAATTCGCAAACTTCGTTCTCAACTTGGAAACGAAGTCCACTCTCCGCCGAGGAAAATGGCCAGGAATACGCGACGCCTTACTAGCCACACGCTAGATCCTTCACATGGGCGATCGTTCAGAGATTTACGGCACCAGCACGGATCACACATCCAATATTCAAGCTTAAAAGAAGCACGAAATATAATCCCCGAGATTAATAAGACTTCGAGGGATTGGACAACTCAACATTATGAAACAATCGCAAAAGCAAGCGCAGAAGGAAAGGTCAAGGGACCTAATCCACGAACCAATGGACACAAGAAAGAGGTCCAAACTGAATCTCAGCAGAATAATTATAAACCGACTCCCCAATGCGTAAAGTGCGGGAAAACTGGTCACAATGAACGAGAATGTCGAAACAGTCGACATGCCAAACAGTTTAAATTACCGAGACCGAAAGGACGCTCTCGCGTAAATACATTAAACGCATACTGCGATTACTGCAAAAAATCCGGACATGCCCGGAACAAATGCTGGAAATTACACGGGCACCCCAAAAAAGAAGGTGACCCTTGGCCCAAAGAAAGAGCCAAAGACAATAAAAAGGCTGAAGCTAAAAATAGCAAACATAAGAATAAAGAAATTAAAAAGTCAAAATGCTCGGAATCAGCGAATAGCAACAGCGATGAGAGTTCGAGCGATGACTTGAGTTCGGCGCACACAGCCGCAGCGTATCAAGTTACGCATGTAAAGCGAGACGCACACAAAGACAGCGGACTTGACTTACAATTAGTCACGCTTCCAATACGAGAGACAAAATCAGGAAAAATCGACGCGTTATTCGATTCCGGAGCCACACTCTCGTTGATAAAAGTAAAAAATTTAAAAGGCGAAATCAAAATACGCCATGAAAAAATAGCTCTCGTCGGGATAACAGGCCACAAGGTCTACACAATAGGAAAAATACAGGCGACCATCGAGCTAGGCAAGCATAAGATAAAGCATCCAATGTACGTCGTAAAGGATGATATGCCATTAGAATATGATAAGACTCTCCGCCGCGGGAGATCTAAAAAACTAGACGCAAAATGGACGGGACCCTACGTAATCACTGAGAAACACTCAGACGCAAATTATACAATAAAAAAGGGCAGGACGTCAACACGTGTACACACAAATAAACTAAAACCGTTCATAGAAGCATAATGAAAAAGAAAGAAAGTAAAACCGAAACGAGGAGAATACCTCAAAAGAAGACAGAAACAAATTTTATAATAGGGCACCCAAAATTAAACATTCTATTTTGCGCATAATTCGTCATTTAAGTCAAAAGAAAATTTTTTTTTACGAAAGATTGTATATACGACATCCGACACCTTGTAATGTAATTATTGTAATTATTATTGTAATTATATATAGTTTATAAGCGTCGAAAAAACGAAAATTGTAAACAATCTGACGACGCGATATAACTATAAGCGAAAAAGCGAAAATTCAGAACCCTCATTTTCTTTTTATCAGGGGGGAGGGATGTTATGAGTGACACACTCATAACGATAAGGTGTCAGTAACACGATGACGTAAGTCGGTCAGCTGCAGTCAGCATCGAGCGCATCGCGCGAGGTTTCGCGCAATCCGCTCGACAATTAGCGCAATGCTCCTTAGACAGCACTTGCTGTCTAAGCAATAATTTGGAATACTGACCGATTTACGCCCTCACGCAATCCTCCCCTTCTTTCGATCCAACTACCGAATTATCGGATATATAAACTGGCGAAAGAAGGTGAGGATCGGGTCAATTCGAAGTAGACAAACTAAGACTACACACGACACTCTGCTTTGCGGGGTCGTGTATCGCCGAGATAACTTATACTAAATATACAACCACGACACTCTGCGTTGCGGGGTCGTGGACAACAAGTTCATAGACGCGACACTCTGCCTTGCGGGGTCGCGATCTAACTATTGTAACTGAATACAAGAATAAAAGTGTTCAAGACAAATAACGGTGTATGTGACGAAATACCTTCCTCGCGAGATCTCTGGCAGCGATCCCAAAATCGTACTCACAACGAGGGGTACAACATAGGGAATAGGCTCATGACCTTGTGACGTGACAGCCGCAGGCCTTAGTGGCCCTTACGCGTTATCATCACACGGGTCCTGCGTCCTCCCGCTCGGCGACGGATGCAAAAGCGTGTTGTCTCGTGTTTTTGTGTATGTGACGTCCCGTGTACTAATCGTTAAGATTTTTGCGAGCGCTGCATCGCGAGTGCGGCGGAAATCGGTGGCCACAGCGATCGATCTTGTAATTTTTTGGCGTCTCGTCTCGATGGAAAACATTCCCGGAGGTCACCAGGTGAGCGGACACCGAGGGAATAACGGAGACCCTTTTCGAACGGGGGTCTGCAGGTAATACCGCCCTTATCTTGCCTACAATTCGTGTCATACGAGAATTCCGATACTGCAGCCAAATCACGCTTTCAGGATACAGCGAAGGCGCGCGAGGCCGATGTTCCGACGGGGCGCCTACGAATCCGATCTCGCGCTAGTCTCGGCGGAGATCACGACAATGGGACATCAGTGAACGTCGAGGAGGAAATAACGTCCCACTGGCGGAGAAGGCGCCCAGCCAGGAGAAAGGAACCTGCCAGATGAAAGCGCCAGAAATTCCCGCGCACGGAACCCAACAGTATCGACCACCGCGCCTCGATCGATCAGCCGGCGACGGCGTGCACGCCGCGCGCTGCGCGAAAATCGATTTTTGGAAAATCGACCAATAAGGGCCCAGAGTATTGGAGGCAAGGTGGGGCGCGTCGCCGAGCGGCCCCCGCAGGATCCAGAATCCCGCACTCGAGCTGTGGACGTTGTATTGTCTTGTGCGTGCGATCCAGATCCCGAGCTGAGATACCATGTAAGAGGACGCAGGAGCCGGAAACCTCCCGATCCGGACGAGGCCGAGCCGAAGGAGCCGGCTTGGTGAGACGAGCGTCGTAAATTGTAAAGCCACCGATTTCGCGATTGGGCGACTCACGAAAGAGTTACGGATTTATTACGATCTTGTGGTCATTAGATTAGAGTCGCGAATTTATTAGTGTATCGTTGCTTCGCCCGCCCGCGTGAGTTCGTACCGTGCTGTTCGTTTCGTGTTCTGATTACATAGCGTGTGCGTCCCGATCCGCAGCCGAGTCGATTGTGATTTCGTCCTATAGTTGTGTCGCGAGTTATTAATCGCGCTGTGAATTGTCGCGCATTTATGATTTATTGTCAGAAGAATTTGGTTTAATCTATCGCATCGATATCGCGAATCGTTGTTAATTGCGCTTTCGTCTGATTTCATATTCTTGTCTTGTATTACTTCGTTAGCGAGCTCAGAATAATTATCGCGCATATTACTCGCGGGATCTTGTAACGTGCGGAGGAGCACAAACTCGCCGCGTGTCGCGTGAACTCGGAGCTACTGTTCGTCCCGATCGCCCTTGGCGACACTGTTATTCCATCGGGAACTGGCGTCCACCAACGGCGCCGGATAAAAAGCGTAGACCCGTCGGAGAATTCCCGCGTACGTCAAATCATCCGTTCATTAATTATCCCGTATTCGCGACATGTAATGTCAAGCGATCGTCAGCAGGGTAACAGGATCACTAATTCAGTTCGTTCTGTCTTTGAAAAAAATCCCCACACCATCACAGAACTACCGTTATGGGCCCGTACTGGCATAACGCAGTGCTGATCATAGCGTTTATTTCGTCGATGCCAAGTACGTGTACGAGCGTCATTGCTGTGAAGACAGAAACGCGATTCATCAGAAAAGTACACATTTTTCAATTTTCTCGTGGTCTAATTTATGTAATTGCGCACAAATTAAAGACGAATCTGACGATATTTAAGTGTAAGACTCAATACTCGCGCACGAGAACGAGAACGTAGGTCGGTTTCTGTTAAACGATTACGAGCTCAATACACTACGAGAGTCGTTTGTGTACTGACATAAAGAGCATTAATTTTTCATTTTTTGAAAATAAAAATGATTTTGAGCATATTGGTTGGTAATGTTCCATATCCCCTCACAGGTTCCATAACCGTAATTTTCTTTTTTTCCCTTTTCCATAAATTGTTAATTATGTTTGTTATGTATACCCAAACAACTTTTGCTTGATTGGTAAGACATTATGGATAACAAACTTGTTTCAACAAAAATTGTATCATACAAATTTTTACTAACTTATTTAAATAAAACAAAATGGTGGTTCACAATCCCCTTCTCTCCTCTATATATCACCATAGAAAGTTTTCCACAGTTTGCGTTAATAAAAACAGTGTGTACATGTACATATCGGAAACGTATGCAAAAAGTTTATTATTTTTACTAATCTTTATTTTTATTTTTATTGTTATTAGTTAAAAAATTTATTAATTAATGATATACAGAGTGTACGAAAAGTGTCGGAATTCTTTAATATTTCGAAATATATTCATTAAAAAAAAAATGTTTCATACAAAAGTTATAGGGTTTTTTTTATACAACGCATTACATGGTTATATTATTGTGACTTTGAAGAACGTTTCCAGAGTCACCTAAAAATTTTTAATCTCAAACCGCCAATTTTTATTGCATATTCTTATAGCTTATCAAAAGAGCTTTTCAAAATACTATATTTAAGTATTTTTTATTTAAGTACTTTTCAAGTGATACAAATTAAAAGTAAGAATTGTAGCTTTTATGCTATTTGATTACTCGAATCCTAGTGCACCGTTAGGGATTAATATTGTACACAATTTTGTTTTGACACCTAATTCATTGATAATAGTAGCTTTTTATTTCAGCCTGGACAATGTAAGATGGTCCCTGAGTGTATAAATATCAAAACAAAATTGTGTACAATATTAATCCCTAACGGTGCACTAGGATTCGAGTAATCAAATAGCATAAAAGCTACAATTCTTACTTTTAATTTGTATTACTTGAAAAGTACTTAAGTAAAAAATACTTAAATATAGTATTTTGAAAAGCTCTTTTGATAAGCTATAAGAATATGCAATAAAAATTGGCGGTTTGCGATTAAAAATTTCTAGGTGACCCTGGAAACGTTCTTCAAAGTCACAATAATATAACCATGTAATGCGTTGTATAAAAAAAACCCTATAACTTTTGTATGAAACATTTTTTTTTTTAATGAATATATTTCGAAATATTAAAGAATTATAACTGCTAAACGGTCATTCCCCCAAGATGACCATAACGAAAATTTTTCACTTTCTTGCAAAAAAAGATTGAATTAAGAAAAATTTCAGGGTGAGTATGCAGTTCTTCTCCTACCCATATCAAGCGACGCGGTAGCGGCACGACGCGAAGTACATAAAGAATCGTGCCGCATGATGCAAACATAGACATAGTAAGTATAGACCGAGCATTCCGCTGTAAGCGTTGATGCATACGAAAAGAAAGAGAAAATATGTATAAAGAATCTTTCTCTGACATCATCGTAGTAGGAAGAGCCTGACAGGGGAAATGATGGATCGATGCGAGGAGACGAGAAGTGCTCCCCACTTCTCCGGCATTAAAAAGAGAAAGAAATTCTTCATATATCTTTTCTCTTTTTTTTCGTATGCATCAACGCTTATACAACGGAATGCTCGGTCTATACTTACTATGTCTATGGATGCAAACCTCACTGCGCAAATATCGCCGCGTAACTAAGCTATATCTGGAATTTAGCTGCCAAATTCACTTTCAATTAAAATATCTCAGAAACTAAATTCATAATAAAAAATCTAATGGGTATTTTATTATATAGTATTGATGTGAGCTTTCGATTGCGACCAGTCCGATTAAAATTGATACACTTAATTTTGAGATCTCAAGATCTCTTGCGCAAAAAAGCTCACTTAAGTTATTTTCCAGATTTACGTGTACATGCATACACACACACACACACGCGCGCTAAGCCAATTTGTCATTCAAGGGCCTTCAGACTTGTGCCTACATACAATTTTATCCTATCTAAAAAAAGGCATGTAAAGTCCATTGCTCGCATTTCTCGAAGTTTATTGTTGTCGCTTTTCCGCGATGCCGATTGGTTCTCTCGCTGCGCTTACTTCGTGTTGCAAGAGTAGCTGTCATTGCAATTTTGACAGCTGTCAAATTTTTATAAATTTTATCTATACATTTATTGTTGTAATTTATTTTTAAAAAGTAAAAAATAAAAAGTTAAGAGCAAGGAGGGAGCGAGGAGTGAGCGAGGAGAGAACGAGGAGAGAGCAAGGAGTGAGCGAGGAATGAGTGAGTGAGTGAGTGAGTAAAAAAGGGAGGGAGGGAAGGAGCAAACGAGCGAGCGTAACTAGATAAATATGTAGCTAGGTAGCTAGGTAGCTAGGTAGCAGTAAGTATGCAAGTAGGTATGTATGTTGGTATGTATGTATGTAGGTAGGTATGCAGGTATGCAGGTATGCAGGTATGCAGGTATGCAGGTATGCAGGTATGCATGTATGCATGTATGCATGTATGCATGTATGCATGTATGTATGTATGCATGTATGCATGTATGTATGTATGTATGTATGTATGTATGTATGTATAATTAAACTTTACATTTTTTTATTCAAAATTGCAGAAAACGTTTGATTAATGTAAATGAAAGATAGAGAAAATCAGATTGCAATTATTATTATTTTTAAAATGAAAAGTCAAATAGCGCGCGCGCAGCGCGTGCCTGTAATGTTCTAGTATTTATATAAAAGTAATTATATAAAAAATTATTTTGTAATGTAAATATTGATACATGAGAAAAGTATAAGTTAATAAAAATATAACAAATATATAACATAAACAAATACGGGATGTATATGTAAATGTCAAAAATATTAATAATAAACTATTAAAAATTAATAAAATTACAAGCGTCTGAATGTTCAAGCTGTAATTACAATTTTATATGTGTAATATATTGTTACGCGCCTTGGATCGGTCAACTGTTCTGGCCGATCAATATATTGATTTTCGGGAAGAGCGTTGTCAGCTGTCATTAGCTTGACAACACGAATAAACAACGAATTGTCTATCGATCTCGCAATTGGACTGATGTGTGTATAATCGCTGGAATAAAGCCGATTTATAAGTGTTGTGTGTCTCCTTCCTTTCCGCGAGCGCGCGCGTAACAATATAAATAATAATATATATTTGTGTGTGTGTGTGTGTGTGCGTGCGTGCGTGCGTGCGCGCGCGCGCGTATACGTAATGTAAGTGATAAATATTGGTACGCGAAAAAAATTTAATAAAATTAATAAAAATAAAATAAATAATAACAAACAAATAATATATGTGATATATATGTAATAAATGTAAAAAATATTAATAAAAAATTAATAAAATTACAAACCTCTAAAAAAGAGAATAAAAAGAGGGTGAAAGAAAAAAGGGAAAAAGAGAAAAACACAGAGCGAGAAGAAAGAAAGAAAGGGAGAAAACAAATAATTATAAAATAAAATAGATTATGGAAATATATATACGTATATACGTACATACATACATACATACATACATACATATCCAATTAACACATTCAAAAGTATGTATAATGAAACGTTTGTGCGTGCGTAAGGTAAACGCGATCGCACGGGGAGAATGCCGGGATCCATCCCGATAGAGACGCGAAGCGAGTGATAAGGAATGCGGTAGGTTCACGGGAGGTGATAGGAAGAAAAAAGGAGGCGATGGTGTCACTCACACTTAATTATTTATTCACAAACGAACGTTCGGAGCAAGGGGCAAACCGTATCTTTTACAAGGTTTCGGATATTTTGATACGCCCTGATATTACGCTGCCTAATCGACGCGGAAATCTTGCAGAGCCTCGAGATCGAGGCCCTCGCGAATCCGGAAATCTTGTGCGCGAGCCGACGGAGATCTTGGGCGCGAGGTAGAAGACGTTCGCGGGAAAGATACGGTCACCCGCGCATTAACGTAACGCACTTCACACGAATACTCGAAGGTAAAAATTAATTGACATGGTCGCCGAATTATGGAGAGAATAGAAGTGAATCCCCGCAGTTAGGATCGGCGGATGACGCGGGAGATCTGCGGGACGATCTTATGTCGGTGCCGGGCTGCGAGAGACTGACGATTTTTGCATCGTAAAACAATTACGATCGGAGGCGAAAAAAGGGGCGGTAGGGAACGGATATCGAGACTTATTTGGGCATTGATTTGGACGTGCCCTTTTTTGGGCTTGTTTATTTGCATAGTTACCACGATGCATAGTTACCTACGACGCGAGCAAACAAAAATCGCGCGCGTGAGGAGCTAGTGACAGCGCCGCGCGACTAGGTGCATCGAAGAAATAAACTACAAAGAGCTCGATGGCTGTCAGGAGCTCTCACTACTCGCGGATAAAACAGAGCAAATAAAAAGGAAATGTTAAAATTCTAAAGTAACTGTTATAGTCTCGAACAATACATATCCAATTAACACATTCAAAAGTATGTATAATAAAACTTAATGTAATTTAAAATAAAGTAATTCTTTAATTTTTACAAAAAAGTGAAATCCCAAAAAACTTTGAAAAAGTAAAAAAGATACGCCAAGTACATAAACACGTGCTTTTCAAAATAAATTTGAGATGAATAGATAGTTAGCCAAGTATATTTTAAAAAAGACTTAAAGAAATTTAATAAACATCTATTAAAAAATTGCTTAAACGGGCTTGATGATTAAATGATTAAAGTCGACCAACGGGATTATAGTAAAGCAAAAACTTGACGTGCTCGGCTTGTTGAAACACAACGACCTATCAATATTATACAATATGAAAATTATTTGTATAAATAAAATAATAAAAAAATAATAACCTATCAAAAACTTTACAAAGTTAAAAAAGATATGTCAAGTATATAAACGCATTCAAAAATGATTCTATTAAAAAATTATTTGAAAAGTGGAAATATTAAGAATAACAAATAATGAAGCAAAAACTGACAGATAGTAAAATAACACCCGAGTCACATTAATTGTATTCTTGTATATACATTTATCAATATCAATAACATAGAGTCTTGGAAATTCAGAAAAAATGCGACGAAAATGCCAAGTTTTTGCTTCACTATAATCCTGTTGGTTGACTTTAATCATTAAATCATTTAATTATCAAGCTCGTTTAAGCAATTTTTTAAATAAATGTTTATTAAATTTCTTTAAGTCTTTTTAAAAATATATACTTGGCTAACTGTATTGATCTCAAATTTATTTTGGAAAGTATACGTTTATGTACTTGGCATATCTTTTTTACCTTTTTAAGGTTTTTTATGGGATTTATATTTGTCTACGCAAAAACATATCATTTTTTTTTATTATTATTATTTACATAAATTCTTTTTGTAAATCTCATTAACTTATATAAGACAACACAATTTAACTTAATGACTACATGAATTTTCCACTTTCCACACGAAATAACATCCTTCCCCTTCCCGATGCTTATGATGCACGCAACAAAGTCAATAATTGTTTCTGTCCCACGTGATTACAGTCTCATTTTACATAGAAAACAAAAAGTCAAGCTTTTTTAAAATCGTTTTCTGTTTACAACTTTTTTCAGGGTTTCTTCCAGTAAACAATACTTGTTATGTTGTTAGAAGATTGATAGGAATTATTTAAAACCATTTACAGTCCATTTGAAGGCAGAACTGTGATTCGAAGTATTAACCTTATTTTTAAAACATAAAAAGATTCCGCACCCAACCTAATGAATTTTGGTTCTCAGCAAAATTTGCTGAAACGCAATAGGTTACTCGTTATAACTTCCTGATAAAAAGTTTCAATTTATATAAGTATCAATGTATATAAGGTCCGAAAATCAATAATTTTCGAGATACTAAGCTTTAAAAGTTCGATTTTTAGCTTAACATCAAATCAATTTTATAATTATATTTTCAAACACTTTTAAAAGAGGAAACTTATGTAAAATGAAATTTTTTGACAAATTTTTTTATTCTTTAAATCGATAAAAAACATCTCAAAAATATGATAAAATAAATCTAAACTTTTTTTCAATATTATTTTGAGCGAATTGTGAAGCTCTTTCAACGCTCAGAAGGCACAAATATACAAGCGCACGTCGGACGCTTGGCCTTTCGATCCTTTCGCACAATAATACTTCTGAAAACTGGCTTCGGTCTAAATAACAATTGCTTATAAAAAACCAGATGTTCAAATTTTTGTTTCAAAAAGATGAAAGAAAAGGAAAAGTATGTTTATATATGCATAAGTGCATATATAAACATACTCTCTTTTTAGATATATTTATCGGCGTCTCCTCTGTTAGTATGCAAGCGTCTTTCGAGTAAATCAGTTGCTTCGGAAATCCGAATAGTAAACATGAATCGTAAAATACAAAATGAGAATCTAAATTTTCGCTGCAATAAAACACAACGGCAAAAATTTCTTGAAACTCAATTTCTCGCGAAAAACAGTATTCATGCAGCAGAGCCAAACGAAGAAGATGCGAGCGAAGAAATAAGCGCTTCTACTAAAAAAATTAAGGCTTCTGCAGATGACATTATCGTTAATTTTACTATTGTTATAGAATCATTAAATTCATAAGTGTGCTACTTTAACTAAAATGGTTATTTATAGAAAGTGCAAGCAAAGATTAACGTTTAGACAGACAGGTAATCGTGAACTCGGTTAAAATCGCTGTGAAGTGTTTGTGTGGCATAAGTTTCATAAATTCCGGACCATTTATACACAACAATTTTGAAATTAATAGGAAAATAGTGTTTTGTTATGAGTGACACACTCATAACGATAAATAAGGTGTCAGTAGCACGATGACGTAAGTCGGTCAGCTGCAGCAGTCAGCATCGAGCGCATGGCGCGAGGTTTCGCGCAATCCGCTCGACAATTAACGCAATGCTCCTTAGACAGCACTTGCTGTCTAAGCAATAATTTGGAATACTGACCGATTTACGCCCTCACGCAATCCTCCTCTTCTTTCGATCCAACTACCGAATTATCGGATATATAAACCGGCGAAAGAAGGTGAGGAGTGGGTCAATCCGAAGTAGACAAACTAAGACAACACACGACACTCTGCTTTGCGGGGTCGTGTATCGCCGAGATAACTTATTGTAAATACACAACCACGACACTCTGCTTTGCGGGGTCGTGGACAACGAGCTTATAGACGCGACACTCTGCCTTGTGGGGTCGCGATCTATTCACTGTAACGAATACAAGAATAAAAGTGTTCAATAAAAATAATGGTGTAAGTGACGAAATACCTTCCTCGCGAGATCTCTGGCAGTGATCCCTAATCGTACTCACAATGAGGGGTACAACAGTTTGTTATGCGTTTGCTTAGCGTCGTCAGAGAAGATATAAACATATTCTGTAGGATAATGGATTTGGGTTGTGCATTGAGTCAATGTGCGTAAAATGCCATTGTAGTACATATTCACAAATCAGTAAAAAAAATATTTCACTTAACGTGCCAAAAAGCTGTAGAGGAAGAGAAAAAGTGTAATGAAGAAAGAGAAAAACATTTATTGAATTTGAAAGTTTCTAGTGATGGCTCGTGGAAGAAGTGCAAATTTTTTTCTCTGTACGGAGTAACTACGCTTATTGATTATTATACAAGCAAAGTTATCGATCTTGTAGTAAAAAATAGTTATTGCCAAGCTTACACTTAAAACAAAACATAGTTAAAAACAAAACATAAAATTCTGAATTTTTAAAACACGAGGAAAATGCCAAATCAATCACACTGGCTTTGCGGTAAAATAGAAGTCGATACTGTGTGCAAAATGTTTTTACGATCAGAACGTTTATTTGAAGTCAAATACAGCAATTATATCGGTGACAGAGACGCGAATGAGCAGCCGCTTGCATAATATAAAAAAAAACCGCGAAACTTGGAGAGAAAGCAAAATTAACAGACATTCTTATTAAAAAATCAACAAAATATTAACAGACATGTCGTCATATGTAACAAATGAAAATTCGCAGCATGATAACTGTCCTCTGCTAATGTTGCAAATATCACGTCGCCGAAGCTTTAGACTTTAGGGCAAAAAAAAGATTTTGACTATCCAGCTCCACTCGATCCACAAGTACAAAAGTATATTTTACCGATTTATGAGGATTTATCACAAAGCGAGATGATCTGCTTGAAAGATGCTTAGACGGTCATACACAGAATGCCAACGAGAGTTTCAATGCTACTGTGTGGCGTTTGGCTCTTAAGCATCTAAACTGCAGTATTAAAATAATTGAAATAGCTGTTTTTTTTTGGCTGCCGGTATATTTACATATAAACAAATGTTATACATTTATTTTACAAATTATACAGGATCTTAATATTGTAATTAGAGCAATGTAAAGTTTCCACCGACGCCATCGATCAACATCGCATAAATAGGTAAAAGCGTCGCAGCCTCGAAAGCTCTAAAGATGCTCTGACAGCTCGTATAGAAAAAAAAGCGGCTTCATAGAAGTAGTTTGAAGAAGAGGAAGATCTGCTCTATGGACTCTATTGCTGATTAATAAAGTATTAGTAATAAGTGTACATGTACATTCACACATACGTACGCACGCACACGCAGTATACATATACTTACGCACATACACTTCCTTACACGTTCGTTCACACTTATGCAAACAGTCTATACATTCGTATGTGTTTGGCGCAATAATGCATAAGCAAATACTTTGTACGTGGTCTACACATACAAATTACAAATGTATAAATTGTTTCCATAAATGTAAACATGCATCTAAGAAAGTGCGTGCGCCCCCCCCCCCTCTCTCTCTCCACACGTGTGTGTGCGCGCGCGCGCGCGCAGCATGTGCAAGTTTTGAAATTTCAATATAACCCAGAAAGATAAACATCTACGCGCGCGCGCGCGCACGCACGCACGCACGCACACACACACATATTTTCAATTTGGCCATGCTTACTCTGCATAAATACTCCTAAAAGTTGATTTAGAAACTACCCAGCTAGCAAAATGACGCAAACTTTGCGCGAAGTTTGTCACAAATTCGAGCAAACCTTTGCAGCAAAATTACAACAGGGTATGTCCGCATTAAGCTTAGCTTTTGCTGGCAAGGGTTGTCGTAAATAGTATTTTATGCAAATAACAGGGTAAAGCTTGCTAGTAAAGTATAACAACAAATTTTTAGCAAAAACAAGACAAATGCCATACACAATATGATAGCAGATATACAATATGATATCCCGCAGTTTTTGTAGAGAAAAATGGATTTTATAGGAATTGACTCAAACTTAGCAAAAGATACCTAAAGGCATGCTGATTAAAAGTTGTAATTACCAAGTCAATCGCGTGAGCTGTTTTCAACGCACCGGCGCTTAAAAATAAAAGTAAATGTGTTGTTGCGCCTTGCGGTACAACAAAATATTTTTGCCGTACCTTGCGGTGCGATAAAAGATCTTTCGGGATTCGTTGCTGCCCAAGGAGTAGGAACTCGCGGAAAGAGGCGGCTTTTGTTGGCAGGGTCCTCAAATCACTCACTCACTGATTCTAAGTCTGTTTGATATAAAGATTTATTTCACTGCGGTTTGTACATTGGTTGCGGTCGGCGACGGTGCCGCGTCGTATTACACTTGATTAGATACGGCGCGTGACTTGGAGTTAACGCGTCGTATCTTTACTCGCTTGAGATTTGCTCGCGGCTAAGTCCCGAACTCGAAATTCACTTGTGCGGGCCGTACGTATCGGCTTGATTACTATTCACTGATCCCGCTGGCCGCTGTTCGACAGCGGCTTAAATAGTGTCGCGGATTTAATTATTAGTGGGGGCATCGGGCCCTCCGCATGACCATATATGGTCATTCCCGCGCGCATCCGGCGCGCGGGAAATATTTGCGAGTTTAGCAACAATTGCCAAAATGCAGGTATGCATTTCCGGTGGCATGATTGTTGCTAAGCTGGCTTCGCTACTTCGTTAAGGTGGCTGGTGCGTTGCCCAGTGCGATGAACGGCCGGCAGCGCACGAGGCATGTGTCACCTGACACCTTGTGATAGCGAGCCTTCCTCGGCGAGCTATCTTATAATTTTAATATTTTATTTCCTTTATTTTATGATATAAATTTATTGGTTGTGAGTGTTTCGCTCACAACATCCCTCCCCCGTTGAAAAAACAAACACGGAGGTACAAGGTTTTTGTATATTTAATTAAAAACGCGTGCTATTACTACGCTTTAAAATAGATCTGGGAATTGTATATTCCGCATCTATGTCTAGTGTGACTCGCTTCTCATGGCTGTTTCTCTTTTTCTTTTTTATTACAACAACAGTTATTATTATTGCTAGTATTATTACAATCACTGTTCCGCTGGTAGCCGTTGGATAGATAAAGTGTGGTGACTGAAAAATTGTATTCGGTTGTTCATTCAATTTTTTGTCCATTTCGATAATTTGTTTGTTTAATTCCTCTAACTTTGAGGAATGTAGGACAATGTTTTGTAATTTTATCGGTTGCACTGCATTTATGTTTAGCTTTGTTTCGTTCTTTAGTATAGAAATATTGTATTGTGGTAAAAATGTTTCTATTTCTGTACTGTGTGATAACTTAGGAGACTTTATTATCGTGTCTTCCGTCATTAATTTGCAGTTGTTCTTCAATGTTATTTTACCCGTTTGTTCAATCACTTCCTTTATCTGTCCGTGGTCTTTACAGTAAAATGTTACAGTTTGTTTTTCTTGTACGGAATATAGCCATGAGTGCGAGTCGTCTAAGGCTATCCAAAAACTATGATTAGACGCTATGTTTTTAATGTTACAATTTTCGTGATATCTATCGGTTTCTAAAAACGTTTTGACACACGGAGTGTGGATTAATCCTGTTCGCAGGATAATTTCGCTCGCATAGGTAATCTTTATTTATCTTCATACAATTTTGTAAATCGTTGCGCGGTAAGGTTATATACGTGTGCTGATCCCCGTCTATCGCTATGGTCGGATACCTGATGTCTATTACAGAGAATGTGTTATTATGTTCTGGCACAGGTAGGGCTATCACATTTAATATTTCGTATTTTGACGTCGATATTAATGGAAAACGCAAAATCGTGTATATATTTACGCTGTCGCAGTATGCGCTTACAAGTACGAATTGTTCAATAGTTGACCATTCTTTCTGGTTTGCTCTAAATGGAAAGTAGAGTCCTTCCGGGAGTTGAGAGTTCGCATCTTTAAGCAGTTGTATAATATGGTCTATAGGCGTTAGTCTGGGGTGCATTATACCCCTTTTTAATAGGGTGACGTAATCTAAGACGTCCTCCGCATCGCGAGTTAACTCTGACAGTACGGTGCTGATAATTATAAAATTTGACTATATGTTGTTTGCGCGTTCGCTCTCTAGTAGTTCTAGCTTGAGATTTTTGGTTGCGTTCGCGAGGAGGTACTCGTTATGTTGTACTGTTTTTTCTGTCTCGTCGATGTGTGCTATAGTTGCCTGTATTATTTTTAATTGGTTTTTTACTGCGTGCTGTGATGACTGTTGTGCGTCATGTAGTATTGCGAGTTGTTCGTCAATTGTCTTTTTGTCGTCGGCGTCCATTGTACCGAATAGCGATTTGGCTATTGAGCCTACTCCGTCGATCAGTCCTCGTTTCTGTACTGTCGGCGTCTTATATGTGTCAGTTATTTGCAGGATCAGTCGATTTGTCCTCTGGTATTCTTTTGTGATGACAGCGTTAAAACTGTCGCATATAGCCTTATTCATTACCGCGACGATTCTACATAAGTTGTCAGTTTTTTGTACATATTTTTCAATTTGCGTCAGTCTTTTTGATAAAGACGCGGTGTTTATCTTAATTATTAGTTTCCATTGCGATTCTATTGGTCGGAGTCTACCTATTTTCTCATAGTAGATCCCCGGATGATGGGTGAATTTTTCCACTTGATACAGCGTGTCGCTTCCTTGAGCTGCTGTTGCAAGTAGATACATATGAGAAGTCCCCTGCAAGGTGGTTTATTATTACTGCCTTGCATCTTATTAATCAGCAATATTTTATCTCGTCGACGTGCTCTTCTTTAATTGTGCGTGAGAAGAGGTGTAATGTTTATCTATCTCAGCTAATGTTGCCTTTGGGTCGACTGTCTTGGACTGTTCTAAGATCAGTCTTGTCCGAGCTGTCGTGCAAGATATTTTTTCTTTTTTCGGTCCGCGAGAGAGAGAAAAAAAAATTTTTTATTATGCAGTTATTAGTGCCGCCGTCGCCACCCCCGTCGCCTAATCCGGGGGTTATTGCGCTAGATGACGCGTCTCCGGACAAGGGCGAAATCGTCGGGATCTTTGAAGATCAGGTGGCGGACGCGGCGGAGTATGAGGGCTCCGAGGAGGAACAGAATGTTGTTTCCTCTGACGGAGATATATCCTCTGACCGCGAGGATACTGATGAGTCCGACGAGGGTCAGGCTTCAGACTCTGAGGATTATACATGTTTCCGCCTTCTCCCGGTTTAATAGACCAGTTCCTTGAGGAGATTGGGGTGTCCGACTCCGAGGAGGAGTGGGAGCGTGACGTAGGTTCCCTAGAGGAGCGTTTTTCGGATGAGGACTCCTCGGAGGAGGGGAGGGGGGGGCAGAGGGTTAGAGGAGTAAACATTGAACCCTCCTCCCCCTCTTTAGTTTTAGTGTTTATAGTTTAAGTGTAGTGTTAGTTGTTTGCCCTCCCCCTCTTTAGTTATTTCCCCTTTTCTCTTTTGTGTGCCATTCGGATTGGATAGTTCGGGATGGATTACTCAGGCGTTTTTCAACCTGGTGAGTCTATTTTTATTTATTAATTATTATTTCTACTTCCTGCGTTAGCATGTGTGTATGAATGTGTGTATATATTATTTTATACTCTCTCTCTTTTGTTTTTATTTTCGCGTTATCCCTCAATAAACGGTTTAATGCGATTTACGTGTACGCGAACTGTCCGTCTTCCCCTTTTTACCGTATAGTTAACGTGTGAATGTCTTTCGGTAACTGTATAGGGTCCGGTCCATTGCGCGTCTAATTTTTTAGAACGCCCTCGGCGAAGCGTTTCGTCGAAGAGTAGGATTTTATCGCCAATTTTATAATTAGTTTCCTTTACGGATCGATCGTAATAATCTTTCGACTTTTGCTTTTCATCCCTTATATTATCTTTGGCGATACTATTAGTGGCACGTAATCTCTCCCGTAACTCGAGCGCATAGTCATCGTAGCTGTACGTTCTTTTAGGCGGCTTGGCTAGCGCTGTTGGTAATTCGGGGGGATGCCCGTAAAGTAATTCAAAGGGAGTATACCCTGTTGCGGTGTGGGGGGTGGTATTATAGGTGTAGTTAGCATACGGAATCCACTCGTCCCAGTCCGTCTGATCCTTATTAATGAAATGCCTTAGATACTCGGCTAAGGTTCGATGCGATCGTTCTAATACGCCGTTGCTTTCAGGGTGATAAGCTGTCGTCTGTATCTTAATTTTGAGCAGTTTGCAAGTATTCTTAAATACTTCGCTCATAAAGTTAGTTCCCTGATCCGTTAAGATGCATTCCGGAATTCCATATTCTAGAACGATTTTCGTCACAAATGCCTTACTTACGGTATTCGCTTCTTGGTTAAGAAGGGGCATAGCCTTACTAAATTTTGTTAGGTGGTCCTAAAATGTCAGCAGGTACCGATTTTCGTTATTTGTTATGGTTAACGGTCCGACGATATCCAGCGCGCACTTTTCAAAGGGTCGGCTTGGTGTATCGGTGATAACTAGCGGTGCTTTAATTCTGCGAGAGAGTTTGTTCTTCTGGCAGAGCTCGCATTTCTTTATGTATCTCTCTACGTCGGCTGTTAATCCATGCCAGTTGTGTTTTAGGCGTATTCTTCTTATCGTTCGCTCAATTCCCTGATGTCCTCCTGTCGGGGCATCATGGTATTCATATAGAATCTGTTTCTTTTCTTCTTCAGTATACTCCTGTATACTTTCATTATTTTTTATCGGCGTGCTTAATTGTACAGTGTCTTCTTCGAGCGCGAGGATCTTATCAGAGTCTTCCGTAACGTGAGCCTCCCGCTGCACGTTTCGACTCAGCGCGTCGGCGTTCGCGTTCGCTCGACCGGCCTTGTGTATGATCTCATAGTCATACTCTTCTAATTTTAATCGCCACCGAATCAGTCGCGATCCGGGGTCATTTACGCTAAATAACTATGTAAGTGGCTTATGGTCTGTCACTATTTTAAATTTTACGCCGTACACATATGGGCGGAAATGCTTGACAGCCCATACGATTGCTAGCAGCTCCTTTTCGGTAGTGCTATAATTTTGCTCCGCGCGATTTAACACTCGGCTTGCGTAAGCAATTGGACGGTCGCTACCTACCGGTCCCTGTGACAGGACTGCTCCGATTGCATAGTCGGAAGCATCCGTGGTCACGTTGAATTCCTGGGTGAAATCCGGATATTGTAGCACGGGTGCCGTCATCAATTTTTCTTTCAATGTATCGAACGCTATCTGCTGTTCGGTAGTCCAGACGAACTTTTCAGTTTTCTTCGTTAGCTTCGTCATTGGCTTAGCAAGTTTAGAAAAGTCACTGATAAATTTTCGATAGTAACCTGCAAGTCCGATGAAGGATTGAATATCCTTGACCTTGCGTGGTTCTGGAAAATCTTTGATTGCCTGTAATTTTCCGGGATCGGGTGCTATCCCATCCTCAGAAATAATATGGCCGAGGTAATTCACCTCTTTTCGAAGGAACTCGCACTTATCGGGTTGTAGCTTCAGATTAGCTTCCCGTAGGCGTAGTAGCACTTCTTCTAAGCGCTTGTTATGTTCCTTTAGACTTGAGCCGTATATGACAATGTCATCTAAATACACAAGGCATCTAAGTCCTTGCATTCCAGTAAGCACAGAATTCATTAGCCTCTGGAATGTGGCTGGCGCATTTTTAAGGCGAACGACATCCGATTGTACTCGTAGTGTCCATACGGTGTCGAGAATGCGGTTTTCGGCTTATCATGCTCAGCCATGGGTATCTGGTGGTACCCCGACGCTAGATCTAGCGTCGTGAAATATTTAGCATTTCCTAACTGGTCCAATATTTCATCAATATTCGGCAGTGGAAATGAGTCGCCAATAGTCAAATCATTCAACTTTCGAAAGTCAATTACAATTCGAAGTCGTGATTTTCCAGTCGAGTCAGCTTTCTTCGGCACAACTAACAGGGGTGCGTTCCACTGGCTCGTACTAGTGCGGATAATGCTATTTTTCAGCATTTTCTTTATTTGTGTACTCACTTCCTTCTTATGTTTGGCGGGGAGGCGATACGGTCGCACGTTCACAGGCGCGGCGTCGGCTCGCGTGCTGATCTCGTGTTTCACCGTCGAGGTACACGTCAAAGGTTCTCCGTTTAAATGAAATATATCCTGATATTCGTTGCATATCCGATTGAGTGCCTTTCGTTCCTCTGGATTGAGATGCTGCGTGCGTAATAGTTGTCATATGCGTTCTCCGCGGGGAAGCTTTATCTCGCAGTCCGTTTCGGAGGTCACAACATAGACTTGTTGCATGACATCTTCTTCGATGTCTTCCACGGTAACTATCGGTGTGGTGATTTCCACTGGTTTATCCGTGGTGTTAATTATGCTTATAGGGCACATAAAATTTTTCGGCTCTACCATGCATCTGCCAATATAGATGCCGGGCGAAGTTTCCTTGGCTCGGATTACTCCGGTTTTATTTCGGTTCGTTACTGCACGAACGATGGTTTCGCTGCGCGGTTTTAAAATAATCTTATTATACGGTTTAAGTCGCAGAGTGACATTTTCTATAGTCACTGTCTTATTTTTATAGTCGCATGATACATGCTGTTTGCGCAGGAAATCGAGGCCGATTATCCCTTCGTATTTCATAGGGAAATCGTCTCTCACCACGTATATGGCGTGTTTAATTTCTCGCTCGCCTATCTTGATAGTGGCTTGCATCTTTCCTATAGTATGCACTCGGTGGCCAGTTATTCCTACCAATGATACTTCTTCGGGATAAATTCTTGTTTTTCCCTTTAGGTTCTTTACCTTTATTAACGATATCGTTGCGCCTGAATCGAACAACATGTCGATTTTACCAGCGCGTGTTTCTTTGATTGGGAGCGTAATTAGGTCAAGACCGTCGCATCGGGTGCCGTCTCGTCTTACGTGTGTCACTTGATACGCTCGAGCGCGCGTACTCTGTGTGCGACTCGTCGCTCCTTCTTCCTCGCTACTGTGCTCGGAGTCAGAGTTCCCTTTCTGCGTTATCGCTTTCTTTCTCGCTCCCGTTATCTCGGCGCTTTGCATCTTTCCTTGCGCGTTCGGTACCTTTGCTTTAGGCCGTCCGTGTAGATTCCAACACTCGTTGCGAGTGTGTCCGCGTTTTTTGCAATAGTTGCAATGCTTATCGATTGCACTTATACGTTTGTCGGGTTGCGGCAGGGCGTATCTATTACTGCTCCTGTTATTCCGGCAATCCTTACTGTAGTGGCCATACTTGCCGCAATTTCGGCAACGGGCATCGGACTTGTCGTAGTGCCTCGGCGAGTCGGGTGTCCGTCTCGTGTTACTCACGGCGGGACCCTTGATTCTTTCTTCTGCGCTTGCGGCTGCTATCGCGTCCTGTAGCGTAACGTATCCGCGCGATCGGACTACCGCCTTTGTATCTTCGCGTAGCCCTATTTGGTAATTTTCCAATGCTTGCTGCTGCAGCATTTCTAAAATGATGCGCTTATGTTCGGCCGTGTATTGGTGTCGGCCTTCGATCATAGACTCGTACAGGTCTATCGTGAGCTTATCTGTACGCAGTCCGTAGGCTCGAGCGCTTTCTCCTGGCTTTTGCTTCAGGGTATTGAAATCGAGCTGTAAATGTGTTGTGCTTCGTTTACTCGCATAACACGATTCTAATTCCGTTTTTAATTGCACGAAATCGCTTATCCGTCGTGTCTGAAAGTCTAACATGGCGCGTCCTTTCAGTTTAGTACACAATATCGCGCCTAGTAAGGATACTTCATCCGACGGATCTATGTTCTCGATCGCGTAAGTCATGGCGCTCAAAAACTCCTGTAATTTACTTGCGTTGCCGTCGAACTCGGGTATCATTCCGCGGGCTTCTTTTAGTGACAATATTCCGCGACCTCTCTGTCGGCGCACGTCGTCGTCTGGGTACTCGAACGCGGTTTCTCGCCGGCTATATCGCGTTTGTCGAGGCGCGTGCGTACGTAGTGCTCGCGAATTTGTTTCTCGCACCTCGTTGACTTCAGTGGTCAGTCTCCGGACCTCGTGCATCATTGCACGTAAGGCTTCCCGTATTTCCTGCACATCGTCTCTTTGCGTGACAGTGCGGGCAAGTCGTGGCGCATTAGCACTTAGTTCTTGGTGCAGGTTCTGTAGTTCCTGTTCTGCACCGGCGATGAATTGTTGGGTCTCTGCTTGTTCGTCGTTAGGCATCGCGTCCGTTTGAAAAAAGTCAGCTGGGTCGAAAATGTCGGACTCGTATGACGTAAGTGAGAACTCGCCTCGTGACGAAACGCGACTAGGGGTGCGACTCTCGTACGGTCTTGTTCGTCGTTCTACACGGTGTTGCCGTGTCGCGTTGAATTCGTTTTGAAACAAACTCGCGTCGAGGTTCGCGAATGGGAATTCTCGTTCGCGGACGACGTTTTCCGGTAACTCGTACGGATCTAGTTCTCTACGGACTCTATCGCGTGCTTCTATGACGGCTTGTTCGCAGTATTCGATAGCTCGAGTGGCTTGCTCGCTATGTAACCACGAGTCGTTTGCTATAGCAGCGTCGTTGTCTTCCGACATTCACGCCTATTCTATGCTTACGATAATCGTTACGTGATTACCGGGGGATCAGCACGTTTTTACTATTAGTAGGGCTTATCGCTTTGCCCTTAGTATTTCGCTTTATACAATATTATTTCGACTTACAGTAACGCTGCGCTTCGCTTCATGTTGTCAGCTGTGTATTGCGGTAGGTCGGTACTCCGGTGTCGCTGATTACGCTGCGTCGAGTGTTGAGCCGTGGCTGAGTTCTGCTCAGCGGGCTCGTCCAGTCAGCTAGTCCTCGAGGTCGTTCAGCTGCTCTCGGCTCGTGACGTCGGTCCCTTGGCCTTGTAGGTAGTTCCTCGTTGGAGTTGTTTGCCTTCCATCCTGGCAGTTAATCCCGCCGCTGCCACCAATTTTGTTGCGCCTTGCGGTACAACAAAATATTTTTGCCGTACCTTGCGGTGCGACAAAAGATCTTTCAGGATTCGTTGCTGCCCAAGGAGTAGGAACTCGCGGAAAGAGGCGGCTTTTGTTGGCAGGGTCCTCAAATCACTCACTCACTGATTCTAAGTCTGTTTGATATAAAGATTTATTTCACTGCGGTTCGTACATTGGTTGCAGTCGGCGACGGTGCCGCGTCGTATTACACTTGATTAGATACGGCGCGTGACTTGGAGTTAACGCGTCGTATCTTTACTCGCTTGAGATTTGCTCGCGGCTAAGTCTCGAACTCGAAATTCACTTGTGCGGGCCGTACGTATCGGCTTGATTACTATTCACTGATCCCGCTGGCCGCTGTTCGGCAGCGGCTTAAATAGTGTCGCGGATTTAATTATTAGTGGGGGCATCGGGCTCTCCGCATGACCATATATGGTCATTCCCGCGCGCATTCGGCGCGCGGGAAATATTTGCGAGTTTAGCAACAATTGCCAAAATGCAGGTATGCATTTCCGGTGGCATGATTGTTGCTAAGCTGGCTTCGCTACTTCGTTAAGGTGGCTGGTGCGTTGCCCAGTGCGATGACCGGCCGGCAGCGCACGAGGCATGTGTCACCTGACACCTTGTGATAGCGAGCCTTCCTCGGCGAGCTATCTTATAATTTTAATATTTTATTTCCTTTATTTTATGATATAAATTTATTGGTTGTGAGTGTTTCGCTCACAACAGTGTCATACATTTCACATAATACATACGTGTACGTGTGTGTGTGTGCGTGGGTGCGTGCGTGCGTGTGTATGTCTGTCTGTTTGTGTGTGTGTGTGTGTGTGTGTATGTGTGTGTGTGTGTGAAACAGCAAAAATAATTACATCTTTTTTGGTTGCTTGGTTGAGAACTAGTTTTGCCATCATAATCTCTCTTTTCAAGCATATTGCGTATATGTATCGTTAGAAACAAACCCTGTCATGTACTTTTTGAAATTCCCCAACATGCTGAGGTCCGAACTTGATGCGTTAGAATTTTTATAGTGGTCCTTCACCAGTAACCCTCGGTAACAACCGTGGTATGGAATCTTGGATACGTCAGATATCAAAATAATATCGAGTATCCATCAACATTGCTTTTAAATACCATATTAGACGTATAAAATAAAAACAGAATAGTAGAGGTGATTAATTAATAAGAGAGGAATCAAATAAATACAGTTATTAGTAAGAGTGGTTGGTTGGGAGGTAAGAGGGAATGTGGTGCATAGAACTACTAGTAAACACACACACACACACACACACACACAGAAAGCAGAGAGAGTTTGGAATCTTAAAATACTGCGGAAGTAACGAACCGCAGGGTCCTTATCTCTGCTGTCACGCACGCACGCACTCATGCACACACGCATACGCACACGTATGTATGGGTGGTACTCACTTGGACACGGTTCGAATGGACACAATACTTTTAGACACAATATCTAATATCTTGCGCACGGTTTAAATGGCCACGGTGCATTTGGACACAAAAGAAATTTTATTAAAAATGTACACCAATTACATACACACGTAAAATTTAACCACCGGATATTTGCACACGTAAAAATGCCTACCGTTCACTTGGATACGCAAAAGTTGCACACCATTCATTTGCACACTGCTCACTTGCACATCATTCAGTTGCACACCGTTCACTTGCCCACCACTCATTTGCACACCAAGAAATGCGCACTGATCATTTGCACATGGAAAGATGCACACTGATTATTTGCACACGGAAAGATGCGCACCGATCATTTGCACACGCAAAGATGCGCACTGATTATTTGCACACGGAAAGATGCGCACTGATTATTTGCACACGGAAAGATGCGCACTGATCATTTGCACACGGAAAGATGCACACCGATCATTTGGACACCGTTTCTTTGCACACCGCTCAGTTGCACACCATTCAATTGCACACCATTTAAGTCGCAAATCCATGTGGTGTAGTGAATGCTTTACATACTCATACACACACACGCACGCACGCACGCACGCACGCACGCACGCACGGGGGTGGTGCAAGGGAGATCTTCAGCCTCCCTCCCGCACCCACCCCGTCCAAGTTGCTAACCCATGTACACATTGCAAACGCAGCCATAATGTATGAATATTTAATATGCATTTGATTGAACGGTGTGCAATTGAACAGTGTGCAAATAAACGGTATGCAACTGAATGATGTGCAAATGACTGGTGTACATCTTTCAGTGTGCAAATGATCATTGCGCATCTTTCCGTGTGCAAATGATCAGTGCGCATCTTTCCGTGTGCAAATGATCAGTGCGCATCTTTCCACGTGCAAATGATCGGTGCGCATTTCTTAATGTGCAAATGAGTGGTGAGTAAGTGAACGATGTGCAAGTGAATGATGCGCAAGTGAGCGGTGTGCAAATTAATGGTGTGCAACTTTTACGTGTCCAAGTGAACGGTGGGCATTTTTTCGTGTGCAAATATTCGGTGGTCAATTGAACCGTGCGCAAAATATCGTGTCCAAAAGCACCGTGTCCATTTGAACCATGTGCAAGTGCACCACTCCCTGTATGTATTATGCAAAATACACGTTTACTTTCATTTTCAAGCTCCGGTTCGTCGAAAACGGCTTATATGATTGACTTGGCAGTTACAAGTTTTAATCAGCAAGCCTTTAGCTATCTTTTACAAAAGTTTGAAACATTCCTATAAAACTTATTTTTCCCTACAAAAATTGCAAAGTTTTTTGTGGCAAGAACAGAACAAACCTCGCTGTACATAGCATGATAGCATGGCAAGAACAAAGCAAACCTTACCATACACAATATGATAGCAAATTTGTGGCAAGAACAGGGCAAATCTTCTCGAAATTAAGATCGACAAAAATAAAATATATCACATATAATTTGGACTGATCAGTCCAATATTATATGTGAATAGTCGGAATGATGCAATCGTACTTGGTTCTCCATTCGCTTTTTTTATTCACCTTATAGATAAATCTTTTTCACGAGAAATGCAGTGGTCGTTGTTAAAATCCGATAATGCAACTCTGTTATTTGCATAAAATATGCGTCATCCTATTTATGACAAGCCTTACCAGCAAAAATTAAGCTGTTTATGGACACACCTTGTGGCAATTTTGCTGCGAAAATGTGCTCGGCAAGTTTTACTTTGTTCTTGCTACTGTTGTGAGCGTTTGCTCGTTTTGGGAATTCTTTCCCGTCGGTAGTTGGGATTCGTCTTGCCTTAAGGGTTAGGACCCAAAGGGTGAAGGTTCGGCTTAGTGTATGAAAGAAAGAAAACTCTTCTTACTTGTTTTTTCGTTGTCTTTATTTCTTTCTCGTGCGCTTACAATCAGCTGTGTTGATGTCACGTAACACTCGCGATAAGGTTTACGGTATGCGACGATGCTCGGTCGTTGTTATGATACTCTCCGCTCGGTCATGGCGTGGTCGCGTTTATATATTATGGTATCTGGCGCAATTTCGGGGGCCAGTGACCGGGCGTCGGTAGCTTCCGCGAGGCTAAGCGTTTTGACATCGGAACGCGGTAGCCTTGCGGTTTGATTTTGCAGCGTAGGGCTTATTTCTAGGGCGATACGAATTGCTTCCGAACACGCTGTTGTAATCTCACGGAAGTTACTCGGCACTTCCGTGAGCGCGGCGGATTCTTGTGCGTCTTTCGAAAGAGGTGCTTCTTGCAACGTCTTTCGAAAGATGCGTGTCGCAATTATGATAGATATGGTTGTAATCAGCTTACAACACTACTAATTTGTATTATAACATTATTCCGTACTTAACAAAAAATTTTTTCTGGTCCTGCCATAAATTTATTGTCATGTCGTGTGGCAAAGTTTGCTCTGTTATTTGTAAATGTGCGTAAATTTTGCATTTTATCGTGCCGGAGCAAACCTTGTGATTCTCTACGTAATATTTATGTACAAATCTTTCTCTGTTATTTACAGCATCGTGTGATGAAAACTTTTGTCGTAAATTTACTGGAAACTTTTAGAAAACAAAGCAAAAGACAATTACTTGTCATAAAATTGTTATCAAAATTGAAACAATCCTTACTGTAAAGATTTCACGATATGTGATTTTAGCCTGACTAGCTGGGTAAGGTTCGTAATTTCCATATCTATTTTAAACATTTATAGGAAGCTAAAAATCGAACTTTTTAAGCTCAATATCTCGAAAACCATTGATTTTTGGACCTTATGTCCATTAAAAGTTTTGATCAGAAAGTCATAACAAATAGTATATTGCACTTTCAACAAATTTAATTGAGAATCAAAATCCATTAGATTGAGTGCAGTCTTTTAATTTTTATTAACTTCTCTTTCTAAAATCTTATCTAAAATAAGATAAACAATTGTAAAAGAAAAAAGTATATTCCTATATAAAAAATATTTTTGTTATTTTATATAATTTTAATTTAAAATAATTTAACATAAATAAAATATTAAATTTAGTTAATGACTTATTTTGTTAGAATAATCTAATTATAAAAAATTATGTCATTCTAATTAAACATAAATAAGATTTTTCAAATTTTTTAGTTTTTAATTTAACTTTTTAATTTAATGTTGACACAATTTTTAATTACTTTTGTTTATGTAACTTTGAACGTATTACATATTATATCACACTATATTAATTTTATAAGTCATTAACTTAATTTTTTTAGTAAAAAAAACATTATCTTATCCAATCCCCATTTAAATAATATAAAATTAACAATCACCATATGTGATTGCAATATTTTTTTTTACTTTTAATTCCCGTAAAATTATTACCTTTCAGGAGGTTTTGCAGTAGGTAAAATTTGTAAGAATAAATCCATAACAAGTGGATGGCCTTTAAAAACAGAACTCATAACGGTGTAAACGTTTTCCAAAGTTGTATGCGGATCAGACGAAAGTTGTGTAATTGCCTGCATCATTTTCGCTATTCGTGACGGTTGCTTTGCAAAATATATTTGTGCAACATGGACAAAATCATTCATTTTTTGTAACATCATATATTCTATAGATTTACCGATCATTGCTGCTTGATAAGGTTTTAAAAATAATAAAAAATCTGTACATATTTCTGGATAATTCTGTAATTTTTTACAGACTTCTTGATATAATTGAACTGTTAGTGTATCTTTTTTAATTGCACTATCCTCTAATGTCTGTTTATTTGCTACAAATTGCTCAGATCCGTCAGTTATTAATGGATCAATAATTGTATTGTTGATACTTTCTAACTTTTCACTATAATCCAAATATAACTTTATCACAGCCTTAAATGTTTCTGGATTATTAGATTCTAATATCAAGTGCAATTTCTGAAGAAATGATGCTGCAAATTCTATAAAAATAGATACAAATAAAAAAATAAATTTTACACAATCATTTTAATTCTTAATTAATTTTAATATAATAATAAATATTGAAGGATTCTAATATTTATTCAATAATCTAATCTAACAATTCGACATTAGCGGGCTATCTTCTTGTAGCGCTAGTCCTTCTTGAACTTGAATTTGTTGAACCACTAGCGGGTCCTGATGTCCATAATGGGGGGATTTTAATAAAATTTTTCGCTAAACATCGTTTATCGGACATCAAACACATGAATTCTATACATAAGAATTTAATCCACAGGCGCCTGGGTTAATTGGCCTGCATCATTTTACCTAAATTTTTTAAACAAATCTAGTAAGACTGATTTTTTTATTTTGAAAGGGAGGTTGATCCTCACTCCCCGAATCCGCCAGTGTTAAACAATGTCCAAGTTTAGACATCGCGTTGACATAGTCTCGTCTCAATTAATCGTTTTATTAATTGACTCTATCCAATTTGATTAATTTAATTTATTGCGACGATCAAATTGTTTAATCAGATTTAAAGATATTACTTACATGCTTTGCTTCTAACAAAAAAAGCTTCCGGATACATGCCGCGTCCTGGTACAGTGTTGCGTCAATATTTCGCAAACATTACAGTTTGCATCATCAGGACTAAAAGCTCCGATACAGTATGAAGATGCAAACTGCAATGCGGCATGTATCCGCAAGCCCTTTCTATTAGAAGCAACGTCAATGCCCGTGAAAGCTTTAAGTCTAAAATATTACATGCTTTGTTTCGCAGTTTTTCTATCCGGTTCAAAGGACAGTTTCAATAAACAATTTTAAACATGGACTTTGGAGCGTTGAAAAGAATCAGCATGAAACTGTCACATAATTATTGAAGTACGACTGAGATAATTACATTCAGGATTATTATATGCTAAATTAAAGCTGACCGAAATGTTTGTTGTACTCGTTTTCATCTCACTCTTAAAGCGTAATATAAATTAAAATAAGTGCTTTTTTATAAAAATAATTTTGCGCACTGTATCACACCTCTTGTAGCCTGCTAACATCAAATTATTAAATTATTAATTAACTTACTTGCTTCACGTTCTTCTTCTGTCAATGGATTCTCAGCTTTTAATAGTCTTTTAATAATCTCCAATTCTCTAGTTTGTTTAGCCTTTTTCCTATTTATAGGATCTTTTATTATTGTGCTACTAGCTAACATAAGTTCTGCTATTTCTTCTTCATTATCCTATGTTATGTAAAAAAATATAATTAGATAGATATTAGATATTTTTTAAACAAAAATAAAACTCACAACTTTTGATGTTGAGCTAGATTCATCAATATTCTTATCTGTAATATCTTTTTCTTTAGATTTCAAGATACCACAATTAGATGAGTTTTTTGAACCTAAAGCTTGCGCCATTAATTTCATATTTTGGGCACTTTTTGTTTTTGCTAATCGTGGAGTAGTCCTTCGTATTTGTGGCAATTCAGGTGATTCTATTTGTGGCGACTTCTTGGATATTTTTGAGCTCTTCGTTAACATAGTATTTAATTTTGTATTATTTTTATCTAATAATTTATCTGTTTGCGTTGGTTTCACATCCGAAATATTTACTTTTGAAGTACAGAAATTCGTATGCACCTTATATGCTGCTGTTTTTCTTTTATGTGCTTCTGTATCGTGAATATTATTATCAAGTACTTTTCCACCATCAGTATCATTAAATTTACAACTTCTTTTAAAAAGATTATCAGTTTTAGGCAAAGCTTTAGAATTTGAAATTGCAGGTGATAGTTTTGGTAACATATTCACAACTGGATTTCGTAAAAGATGATTATTAGGAATACTTGGATATGATTTTATTACTGAGTTCATAATAATTCCTTGTTTTTCAAAAAAAAAATTATATGAATCTAATATATAAGTGCTTTTCGCCGAATTCATTTTTTCTTCTTTTTGCTGTAATAATAAATATAAAATTAATATATTCATTATAAATAAAATACACTCCGAAACAAAATTAAGAGAACACCTAATTTTTCCGATAAAAGTGTAAAATTCAAACTACAGCAACTTTGCAAATAATAGTCATAGAAAAAAATTCCAAAAAGCAAATTAAAGAGCAAAATGTCTACTTTTTGATTATGTCAAAATTTCAAATTTTTTTTAATTTCAAAAAATTTGTAAGTAAAAAAAATTGGAAAATTTTTAAATTTTTTCTTCGTGTTTGTTTAACTGCGTGGGCAAAGATAAATTAATCAAAAATTTTTTTAAGTTTAAAAAAAATTTGAAATTTTGACATAAACGTCGAAAAGTAGACATTTTGTCCTTTAATTTGCTTTTTCAAATTTTTTTCCATAACCATTATTCGGAAAGTTGCTGCAATTTAAATTTTGCACTTTTTTACCGAAAAAATTAGGTGTTCCCTTAATTTTGTTCCGGAGTGTATTAACATAAAATACATTAATCATTAAATATTATTAGAAATTAAGTCATTAAATTGTTACAACTGTGTTGGATATGTAATTTCATATATATAATAAAAATTGCATACAAAATAAATTAAAACTTTTTAAAATTGAATACACTCACAATCAGTCGAAAAAAAGCACCTAAAATTTGTCAAAAAATCACTAAACTTTCAACAACGATAACTACGCGAGTAATAAAGATAGGAAGGTTTCTAAAAAAAGAAATTAAAGCTTCAAATGTCTACTTTAAGAATCGATTTATTAAAATTTTGCGTAATAATTTTTTTCAAAATGGCGTATGACAAAGCGAGAGCATGCAAAATTGAAAAATATTGATCCAAGTTTGCGACAATCTTTTGCGACAATGGCGTGAGGCAAGTATCGCAACTTAATTGGATAAAAAGCATGCGATAGAATAGAGTCTTTCCTTCAAAATGCTTTTTTACTCGTCTCGATACGATAATTTTTCGCTGAGATATGCGCATTTAAAGTAAAAAACTGCCTTTTTATTCAATTGCGCATATCTCAGCGAGAAATCACCGTAAACGAGTAAAAAAGCATTTTGAAGGGGAGACTCTGTATTATCGCATGCTTTTTATCCCATTAAGTTGCGACACTTGCCATGGATCGTCGCAAACTCGGACCAATATTTTTCAATTTCGCGTGTTTTCGCTTCACCATCCGCTATTTTAAAAAAACGTATCACACATAACTGTGATATAAAATTTTTTTAAGTGGCAATCCGAATCTTGAAAATGTTTCTTGGAAAACCTTGCTAGCTGTATTAGGTGTTGAGATATTTAATTTTGAATTTTTAACAATGCCCAATTTTAACTATTGCAAGAATAAAAATTCCGGGTTTCGCTAACAACTATGGTTAGTCTAAAGCTCGAAACCGTCCTCGGATTGTGAGCGTTCGACGTATATGTGCATGTGTGTTGCGTAACTGACGAACCACGGAATTTTACTACTCCAGACTCACATTAACACAAGCAAATTTGAGTAGTTACGTGAACGAAGCTTCCCCATTATGGAATTTTGATATTCGATTTTACTACGTAGAAAAAGTTTATTGGGCTGTATCAGCTCCGGGAACTGTGATATCTAATAAAAATAGACGACTTTCATCTGACTATTTCTTATTAAAAGGTTTTACCGTCGGCATTAGCGTTACCCAATATGCACCACGGGGAGGTTGCGCGATCGGAATTTGCACATCATGGCGCTCTGAAAAGTGTCATTTTGTGTGTGTGTGTGTGTGTGTGGAGGAGGGGGTGTTTATTTCAAGGATAAGGACCCCGTGGCTCGTCAGTTCCGTCGCTATTTTCGGCGACTCCAAATCTTTTTTAGGTATGTGCGCGCATATGTGCGTGCGTGCGTACGTGCGTGCGTGCGTGCGTGCGTGCGTGTGTGTGTGTGTGTGTGTGTGTGTGTGTGTGTGTGTGTGTGTGTGTGTGTGTGTGTGTGTGTGTGTGTGTGTGTGTGTGTGTGTGTGAGCGCGAAGATGTGTCTATGCGTGAGAGAGAAAGAGAGAGAGAGAGAAAGAGAGAGAGAAAGAGAGACGCGTTTGCTTAAACCAGTGCTCGGAACACTGTAAACAATGTCTCCACTTTTAACACACAAAATTGAAAATAATGTGTCATTAAAACACACTTTTATTATTGAAACAAATTTTTTTGACACACTTTTCAAAACATGTGTCAGAACATGCCCAGTTTTATGTGTGCACTAAAAAAGTAGGTATTCTCACGTCCGCCATTTTTCTTCAAACTAGCAAGTAACTAGCATAATGTTTTATATATATAATACATCGCAATAACCTTTACAATCTCAAGATCATAAATATCGTGTCTTCGTTTCATTGTCGCATAAAGTTGGATGTTTCTAAAGATTATTGACGTATATATATATATACAAAACATACCTAATTTTTCTTGCTAGTTAGAAGAAAAATGGCGGACGTGAAAATACTCACTTTTATAGTGCCTTAATTTAAGTAAACGCGTCTCTCTCTCTCTCTCTCTCTCTCTCTCTCTCTCTCTCTCTCTCTCTCTCTCTCTCTCTCTCTCTCTCTCACGCATAGACTCACGCTTACACACCCTCGCGCTCACACACGCACGCACGCACGCGCGCGCGCACACTCAAGGAAGGTTTGGAGTCGCAAAATATCGTGGAACTGACGAGCCACGGGGTCCTTATCCTTGAGGTAAACACCTCCCCCCCACACACACACAAAACAACACTTTTCAATTTCGCATGCTCTCGCTTTGTCATACGCCATTTTGAAAAAAATTATTACGCAAAATTTTAATAAATCGATTCTTAAAGTAGACATTTGAAGCTTTAATTTCTTTTTTTAGAAACCTTCCTATCTTTATTACTCGCGTAGTTATCGTTGTTAGAAGTTTAGTGATTTTTTGACAAATTTTAGGTGTACCGCTTTTTTTTCGACTAAGTGTATATATATATATATATAATATTTTATCATTGTAATGCACTTACTAGATATATTTGCCATCTTAGAGGTAAAAATTTTATCGGTTGATCTTTTGGCGCTTTAAGATTGCTTTCAATCATTATATAATGTATTACTCTAGGAGCGCAACCTTTTTCAAAATAATACTGCAATAATTTCATTAAATTATATTTTGACAAAGTTTGGTAAGTATAATTATTTCTATTAAATAAAAATATTAATAGCGTATAAAATTGGTTAGGTTGCGTTAAAAGTTGCATGAACAAAAAACTAATTCAATTAAAAGTTAAAATTAAATTAAATTAAATTAAAAGTTAATTGTAAAAAACATTATTCATATTAAATTAATTGTTAAAATTTAAAAAAATTATTAAGTGTATAAATAATAATCTACTATTTCTTATAAGATTTATTACTATCAAAACATAATTCAAACATATCAATAAAATAAAAAGCCCTATACGATTTCTACAGTTGAATCTTGGTAATTATAATTTTTATAATATATTAATTTAATAATTCCAGTACACATAAACTGCGGGCCGACAAATTTATCAGTCTTGAAACACAGTTTCAAGTTGAATGTCGATGCTTACTGTCATCTTAGAATCCCCCCTTACCCAAAAAATCTGAAAATAATTTATTGCGAAATTAATACCTCAGCCGGGGTTTAAACCCGGATCTCCTATCATTCTGTGAGGGCGTCCTAGCCAATTCGACCACCGAGGCATATGGTATTATTCTTCGCAATAACTAGTATATCTTAAAAAAACGTCCTTTTCTGGCACCGTATTTAATACATTACTTTTTTGACGAATACACGTTTTAAACATATCAATAAAAGAGAAAGCTCTATACGGTCTGCAACTGGAACTTACAAGAAAAGGCTTGGAAGTGTCCCCCTTCGATCTTAATGAGCTTTTAATATGTTGTTTTCTAGACAAAAATAAAAAACACGTATTTTTTTATAAGTGCCCACTTTTAGAAACATCCCTTAGAAAAAAATCGAATTTTTTGTTTCGGTGCGAATATCTCCGGAACTAAACAAGATAGAAAAAAAATTGTTAAAATAAAAGATAAAGGGCTTTAGAAGTACTACAAAACAGTAACCAAAAAAATTTTTTTAATGTTTTAATTTTTCAAAATACCCCCACTACTCAATAAATTTTTTCGAAATTTTGAAATTTTTTATTACCAAATAAAAGGTTTTTTTTTACTAATTTAAAAGTATGTGAAGAAGTTATGTTTCAACAAACCATTTTTCAGAAATAATTAAAAACCTCTCGATATATATGCTATGACGTGACGTTTTTCGTCCGTCACAAGGGCCGGAATGGCCCGGCCGAGAAGAGTAATTTAGGGCCGCGCCTTACCTCGAAGGGGGCGGCGGCCTCTTCCTTTTTCGGCTAACTTGATTTAGAGTTTAGATATTAACAGCAGGCGGGTGGAGTGCCAAGATGACCAATTGTAAATTACGGAGCAGCCGTCGAGGGACTGTCAATGAGAAGCCTAGACAACCGAGCGGCGAGGCCCCGGACAGCCGAAGGACCACGAATCAGGTCAAGTATCTGCGGATAATATCGAGATACGTAAGGAAAGTCGTGGGGCAGACACTGCCGTTATGTCTTGTTGTAGAGAAAGGAGCAAAGCAACCAAGTGCCGCCAGAGACGACGCCAGGGAAATAGCGTGCTCCTTTACGCCCGTCGGCCAGGGTGGAGGAAACCCCAGCAGGAGCGGTCGTCACGGTTTCGAGGAATAAGCCGGACGGAACCTGATCAACCTCGAGCCGGCCCAGCAGAAGCCAGAACGGCAATAAAAGCTATCGAGACGTGCAAACCACAGCCTTCGAATTGCGCGGCGTCAAGACCAGAGACGCCCTCGGACGCTGAGATCCTGCAGGACGAGCAGACGCCCCCATCGACTAGCGATCCGTGTGTGCTGATCGAAGTGCGATCAATGTGCAAGCCGCTACCGGTTCGTCACTGTTCGGCGAGTCGACCAAGGGTGCGGACCAACGGCCACCAGCGACGTCCTCGATTATTGTAAGGCCACTACTTTGACCACGCGGTAAGGACGGAGACGACACGGTCACCCCGCGGTTCGCGAGATAGTAAAGAAATGCGTAGATGCCATAAGAGAATATCGTGGCCAGTAAATTCCGTAATACCGAGCATATCCGGGGCCTGTGTCGAACTCCGTCTTATAAGTTAAGTGTCCCTTTCTTGTAATTCTCCCCCCTCGAGAGTCGTCGAGCCGACAGTCGTGTTGTAATTTGATTAATTGTAATTTGCGGGACGCCGGGATGACGCGATAGAGTGAGACTTCCGAGATTCGTGTCCCGAGATTAAGCATACCGAGAGCCCCGAGTGGCAGGCATTGTGCCGTGACGAGATCTCGAGGAATCCGCGGTACTCGGGGACGATGCCGTTGTAGCCAGGCGTAGTAACCACCTCGCGAAGATTCGTATAAGACCCGTGACGGGCAGGGCTATATCTTCTATATCTTGGCGTAGAGGTTCGAGCTTTTGCGTAGTACATGAAGTCGCGCATAGAATCACGAATAGGATGCGTGCGTGCCCCGAACGTCGACGAGAATTCGCGTAATACTGAGATATTTCGTTAATCGTATTCGTTGTATTTTTATGATCGTAATTGTATTGTTGTCGTGTCGAGCGATTATCCATCGTATTATGAATTCAGATGGGATTGCTATGGATACGTCGAGCCTTAATCGCGTCTCCGATTCGTTGGGAGAATTTACGACCAATTAATTATGATTATATCCCTTACTTGTTATATATTTTATTAATATACAATTTATTATATTATTTGAGTCTTGACTGATTGCGAACCTCTTCTCTTACTCTCCGAGAAAGAACTTCGCTCCTCTACCATTTTGTGTAGGAGCGGGCTGCCGGGTAATTAGCCGTCGCGATTAATAAATTTGTGAATTTTGTGCGGCGCAAAGTATCGCGCCTGGCGCCCAACCATTGAAAGAATTAGAGT
The DNA here is from genome assembly GCF_013373865.1 of Monomorium pharaonis. NCBI lineage: Eukaryota > Metazoa > Arthropoda > Insecta > Hymenoptera > Formicidae > Monomorium > Monomorium pharaonis. The sequence continues at coordinate 15,182,336 of NC_050474.1, forward strand.
AACGTAAGTGAAATCGCGACGAAGTTGCAGACGAGTCGAAGAAAATACCGTCGCAATGCATTATGTCCATTATCGCGCTCGATTTTTCACGCGTTTCATTTGCAACTTTCCGATAGAAGATGACAATGCCAATTAATTTTGAAGAACATAATATGCAATTCATAATCTCGCACAACATCGCTAGACATAACAAACATGAATATGTACTATTATGAATCAAAATACGAAGGTTCAATGTGAATAGCAGACAGTCAAAGACTAATCCAAGAGTGATGATACGTCAAATGTATTTGAAATGTGTATGTAGGCATATATATATTGTACATGTATTGTATACATGGGAAAAAGAATATTAAAATATAAAATAACATTAATATTAATTAATAATAATGAAATAAAATTATTATTGTTATATATTATTATTTATGTTAATATTGTTACGCGCGCTGCCCGGCGCTCTCTATACTCTCCGTCCGTGAGTCAGCTGTCGAATCGGCGATGTCGATCGGCGACGGTCAGCTGTCTGCAGCCGGGCAACGGGAATTGACGGGAATAAACAAAGAGTCGTTAAGAGGCATCGAGCCAAATCGGTCGTTAATTGTAAACGCTAGGAATAAAGCTGTTCGTTTAGAATACAAAAAAGTGTCTTTTCATTTCTGCGAGCGCGCGCGTAACAATAATGTTATTATATTTATATAACATTAATATTTTTACATAAAATATGCAAAATATCAAATGAAAATATTTCTAATTTGAGGTACCACAAAATTGATCAACGTAGTTATCAATTATAGTCGCGTAGCTTTATAAAATGCATGCTGTACTTATTTATTACTTATTGTTTCATATAGAAGTAAAATTTCAGTATATTATCAATAATTGTCATTTTTCTATAGTTTGTTGATTACATTTCAAGCTTGCGACAGAGGTTGAATCGTTGCAAAAATTAAGCTCAATAACTATAGAAATGTTCAAAGTACACTATAGATATCGTTAAAACGTTGGTACAAAATGCTGCCGCTGTGCTATCTTATTGTGTGACGTTTAGTCGTGTACTATTGATCGCTGGATGTGTTTTTGTGAGTATGTATTGACATTTAAAAAATATCTATTAATAAAAAAATATCTATTAAAAACTAAAAATTATACTACATTTATAATTTTACTTTCATAATTTTCAAAAATCAATAATGATATAAATTTTTGTCACATTTTTTTATAGTTTGTGAAAAAGATATTTTTGGTACTTTATCATCATTCACTACCAAACTCTTTTATGTAGAAAACCAGTGACAAAATACGTTTATACACGTAAGATTATTAGATCTTTTTATTCAGACTTCTTATCAAGGACCAAGATTTAAAAAAGATTTAAAATATATGCTTGTTAAAGAGAACAATAAAATACTAATCTTAATGCCAATAGTAATATAATGTAAATATTATATGCGTATTACAAAACATTATTCTTTAAATACAACTACTAATTATACTTTAAAACTATATCTGTAATAGTAAACGAATAAACAATTTCACACAATAAGGTAGCGCTCGCAAAGCGGCAGCATTTTGTGCCAACGTTTTGACGATATCTATAGTGTACTTTGAACATTTCTATAGTTACTGAACTTAATTTTTGGAACGATTCAACCTCTGTCGCAAGCTTGAAATGTAATCAACAAACTGTAGAAAAATAACAATTATTGATAATATACTGAAATTCCACTTCTATATGAAACAATAAGTAATAAATAAGTACAGCATGCATTCTATAAAGCTACGCGACTATAATTGATAATTACGATCAATCTTGTGGTACCTCAAATTAAAAATATTGTTATTTGATATTCTGCATATTTTATATAAAAATATTAATATATTATATTAATATTATTAATATTAACATCAATAATAATATATAATAATAATAATAATTTTATTTCATTATTATTAATTAATATTAATATTATTTTATATTTTAATATTCTTTCTTCCATGTAGACAATATATGTACAACATATATATATATATATATATGCCTACATACACATTTTAAATACATCTTCGATGTATCATCACTCTTGGATTAGTCTTTGACCGTCCGCCATTCACATTAAACCTTCCTATTTTGATTCATAATAGTACATATTCATGTCTGTTATGTCTAGCGATGTCTGTGCGAGATTATGAATTGCATATTATGTCCTTCAAAATTAATTGGCATCGTCATCTTCTATCGGGAAGTTGCAAACGAAACGCGTGAAAAATCGAACGCGATAACGGGCATAATGCATATGTATCGAGAGGTTTTTAATTATTTCTAAAAAATGGTTTGTTGAAACATAATTTCATATACCGTTGAATTCGTAGAGAAATAATCTTTCATTTGGTGATAAAAAAATTTTTTAATTTCGTAAAAATTTATTAAGTGGTAAGGGTATTTTGAAAAATTAAAACAGCAAAAAAATTTTTGTTATTTGTTTTGTAGTACTTCTAATGTCCTTCAACTTTTATTTCAACAATTTTTTTCTATCTTGTTTAGTTCCGAAGATATTCGCTCTGAAACAGAAAATCCGATTTTTATCTAAGAGATGTTTCACCCTCTAAAAGTGCGTATGGAAACTTATAAAAAAATACGTGTCCCTTATTTTTGTCTAAAAAACAACATTAAAATTCATTAAGATTGGAGAGGGGACACTTTCAAGTCTTTCCTTGTGTGTGTGTATGTGTGTGTGTGTGTGTGTGTGTGTGTGTGTGTGTGTGTGTGTGTGTGTGTGTGTGTGTGTGTGTGTGTGTGTGTGTGTGTGTGCGTGCGTGCGTGCGCGCGTGCGTGCGTGTGTGTGTGTGTTAATTATAATTTTTAATACATTACTTTAATAATCTCAGCACGTATAAATCAGTACCAAGATCCAGCTGCAAACCATATAGGGTCTGTTGTGAGCGAAACACTCGCAACCAATAAAATTATATTATAAAATAAAGAATATAGAATATTAAAATTATCATATAGCTCGCCGAGGAAGGCTCGCTATCACAAAGTGTCAGGTGACATATGCCTCGTGCGCTGCCGGCCGATCATCGCACTGGTCAACGCACCAGCCACCTTAAGGAATTTAGCGAAGCCAGCTTAGCAACAATCATGCCACCGGAAATGCATACCTGCATTTTGGCAATTGTTGCTAAGCTCGCGAATATTTCCCGCGCGCCGGATGCGCGCGGGAATGACCATATATGGTCATGCGGAGGGCCCGATATCCCCACTAATAATCAAATCCGCGACACTATTTAAGCTGCTGCCGAACAGCGGCCCGCGGGATCAGTGATAAGCTATCAAGCCGATACGTACGGCCTGCGCGAGTAAAATACGCACGAGTTCGGGACTTAGCCGCAAGCAAACCTCGAGCGAGCGAAGAAACGACGCGCTAACTCCGAGCCACGCGCCGTATCTAATCAAGTGTAACCCGACGCGGCACCTTCGCCGACCGCCGCTATTGTACATTACAAACAGAATAAACCTTTTTATTAAATTCACTTAAAATCAGTGAGTGAGTGATTTGAGGACCATGCCAACAAAAGCCGCCTTTTCTGCGAGTTCCTACTCCTTGGACAGCAACAAATCCCTAAAGATCTTTTGTCGCACCGCAAGGTACGGCAAAAATTCATTTGTTGTACCGCAAGGCGCAACAGGTCTTCTATTACATTAATATGTTTAAAACGTGTATCGGTCAGAGAAGTAATGTATAATTCAAACAACATAATTCAATCTCTCATGAAAGTAATCTCCATTATTGTTCAATACCTTTCTTCATTTTTCAAGTTATAAATTCCGACTCTATAGAAACTGGTCTTTTCTTTCGATGAATTCATCAAGCCATTTTCTTATTTGTTCAATTTTTATAGATTTTTTCTTTGACAAAAAGTCTGTTTGCTGCATCAAACAAAACAAATAATTTAAAGATGTTATGTTCAGAATACGCCAGATGCGGTGAAAAATATCTTTATTTTTCTTGTACAATATAACACGTTTTGTCTAACAAAAACGTTATAAAAATCAGAGAACTATTTTTATAATCAAATTATACAGGGTGTAGTGTTAAGCACAACTTTATGAACAGGTAGAGCGCATTAAACTAAACAGAGAAGTCCTTTATCGTTTTGCAATTTTCGAAATAATTAACGAGTTATTAATTTTTAAAATTTGCTGTATTAGCCCAGCTTACCGGCAAATGCAAGCGCGCGGCGAGATGCGGCCGCCCAGCGCTCGAGAGTCTTGAGATTGCTAGGTGCGAGGTGGGAACTGTTTACAACAAGCGGCAATGACTACGCACGAGCGACGCGTAACGCGGGATTCTCCCTTTGAGCTATGACAGTTCCTTGCTTCTTTTAATGAAAATAAATTTATCTAACGACAAAAAGTATGCGTGTACGTATACATATGTACAAAAAAAATATAAATTCTAACTTTTTCCTGTACACGCACGCACGCACGCACGCACGCACGCACAAATTACACACTAAGAGTGCGTTCGGGGAGACGCTATTAACGCTACCAGCATCAGTCCATCTTCATTACGCATTAAAAGTAGAACAAGGATAAACTGATGCTAATAGCGCTAATAGCGTCTCCCCGAACGTACCCTAAAAGTTTCTTGCCTTAAATAAATATTATTTGTAAGTTTTCAAACATTTCATAAGTTTACATATTCGTAAATCTGCACGGAGAAAATTTTATAGTAAAATTATGTATGATTTATTATTTATGATAGTAACCACGAACTGTAAAAAAAATTTCAGAGAAATATATCATATAAGTAGTGTAAATACTATCGTAATTTAATGAAAAACAAAAAAAATTTCCATAATTCTTCCTTGGTCCGAGTTTACTACTTACCATAGTAATTGTTACTATGAAGTTTTCTCCGTATATTATGTCTATCGCAAGCATTAATTTTTTAATTTATTGAAATATAAATTTCTTACTTATTTAATTTTTAATTAAGAATATAAAGTTAAAACTAAAATTTTATTTCGTTATTTTGATTTTAGATCGATAAAATTTTGTAATATTCTTTGAAAGAGTATAAATGTTTTTTTCCAGCACATAAACAGTTTCTTCTAAAATTTATGATGACAGTTTACGTATAAAACTATCATTAAGAAAATAGTCTTTATTAAAAATTATCGTTATTTGCTAAAAAAAAAATAAATTTACTAATTGCTTTTTTAAGCATTAGAATTTATATTTTTTTTGTACATATGTACATGTACACACATACTTTTTGTCGTTACACAATTTTATTTTCATTTAAAAAAAAGCAAGAAACTATCATAGAAAGGGAGAATCTAGCGTTACGCGTCGCTCGTGCGTAGCCATTGTCGCTTATTGTAAACAATTCCCACCGCGCGCCTAATAATCTCAAGGCCCTCGAGCGCTGAGCGGCCGCATCTCGCCGCGCGCTTATATTTGCCGGTAGACCGGGCTAATACAGCAAATTTTAAAAATTAATAACTCGTTAACTATTGCAAAAATTGCAAAACGGTAAAGGACTTTTCTGTTCAGTTTAATGCGCTCTACCTGCTCATAAACGTTGTCGGAAGGTTTACACTACACCCTGTATATATTTCTCGGCAATACAAAATTTTATAAAAAATAGCGGATTATTTATTTATATCTGTAGTAAATTACTCTAAAATCCAAATAATAAAACATTTACAATATGGATCATCAAATAAATTTAATATTTTATTTGTAAGTTAAATTTCTATGAGATAATAAAAAACTACTGTTTTTTTATTGAAAATATATTTTTTGGTAAATAATTTTTTTCGTTTAAAAAATTTGTAAAAAATTATTAATATATTAAAAGTTTACTTTAAAAATTATTAGTTAAAATTAAAAATTTGCTCTAGTTAAAAGTTAAATAATAAAAATAAAAAGTTATAACTTAATGTTTAATTTTTAATTTTATAACTATGCATTTACTCGATACCTTAATTGGATTATCATCTTTGGAAGCGCGTCGTTTATTAATATGATGTAGTATTCCTTTCGCATCTCTACATGGTAGTAGATAATGACGAATAAGTTGAGCCGCGTCAATTAGTTTCATTTTTTTCGTATGAAAATTCTTTGATTTAAATGTAATAAATGGTAAAAACTGCTCTATGCCCAGTGCAATCAAACTAAAAACATTAAAGTAGAAAGGTAAAATACAAATATGTTTCAACATATTTAAATTTGAATATACTTACATTTCCTCTGATTTTAAGTATGTAGATTTCGCTGCATATTTAATTCCATTTCTAAAAGGTATACATGGAAGAAGCTGTGGGTACATAAGAGCTTCACTTTCAATAAATAATTTCTCTAATTCAGGAGGAAATTGTTCGATGTGTTTCCACTTATTTACACTGTACATTTTAGTATTAGCAGTTTCGCTTATATTTTTTTTAAAATTTGCATAAAATTTGGCATCGTTAAATTTATTTTCCCAAGTTGATATCAATTTTAAAGCTGCCTCCAAATTCATTGGATTAAACGCAGAATCTGGACCATTACTCAAATACCTAATAAGCATCAAAACATTTTTCTTATCAAAAATTCATCAGTTGAATTGATCAGTTTATATTAATGCTAGCGCCACACTATGCGCATATTCGTAATTCATATTACATTCGTGAATAATATGGAGGGAAAATTCGTCGATTCATCATGTATAATTTGTTATTCACATTGATTTGCTAGCTGAGTGGTTTTTCGACGAATCTCAAGGGACGCGAATCAACACGAATCAATCCATTCGTATCACGACACGCTTTTCGCAATAATTCATAGTTTTTATTTTGGCTGCTATAATGAAAATCGAGTAGACAGATAAACATAATCGTGCCTTCTAAAAGACATTTTTAGCACAAACAAGAATTACAGGCACACACAAAAATAAAAGTTGTGTCCGGCGGACGGGACCATGGTATCTTTGTTTTTGAAATCGTTGAATCCGAATCCGAAGCCTGTTTTAGCCTATTAGATCAGAGTTCTTGTCTAACCTCAAAATATAACTACTAAAGTGACACTAGTCGGACACTAAACTATAATCTTGACGACTGAAACTATTAAAGAGGGTTGTTTAATTTGATTCTACATTAGATTTATCCCATGAGGTTCGACATTCAACAGAAATCAGCCATCATGTTTATAAAGTGTAAACCAAGACAGTAGACTCTCAAACGTACGTTATCACAGAAAAATATAAATCTGATTTGCTAATCTTTTTATGCTATCTTGATTTAGGTCTTGAGTAGATCTTTTACCCATTTCCTTCTACCCCCTGAGTTGTGTAGGTTTTGGGAGTTTGCTGTCTTGGTTTATATTTTATAAACATGATGGCTAATTTCTGTTGAATGTCGATTCGTCGTGTATGATTCGTTATTCTGGGGTAAACAAGAAACATTAATCGACATTTTTTAAATGTTAATTTTTGAGAAATTTTCTTAACATTATAACTTAACTTTATGTTTCATAAATATTTTTAAAATGTTAGACAGTAATAATATTGCTGTCTTAATATATTTAAATATTTTAAAAACATTTATTAGATGTTATTTAGGTAAATGTTATCAAATGTTATGATATACATTTAAAAAAATATTACTTAATAATATTGCTGTCCTAATATTATTAAAATATTTTAAGAACATTTATTAATGTTTTTTAAATGTTATTAAATGTTATGACATAACGTTTAATAAGCATTTTAAAAATATTACTTAATAATATTACTGTCCTAATATTATAAAAATATTCTAAAAACATAAAGCACATTTGTTTGAAACGTTATTAAACATTATCACATAATTTTATAAATATTCTTAAAATATTTAATATCTAAATATTTCGAAATAATTTTACAGACATATAAATTAAAATATTTTTCATGTGTTTGTAATACAAATTATGTTATCATATAAATTATTCAATTTTTATATTTTGCTCGTATATATTATCGATCAAAATAATTACATCTTTGCACGTTTCTTTAAATATAATTTTGATTCTTTGTTTTTGGTCTAGAAATCCGTTTTGTCTGTTAAATATCACCTACTAATTATGTGTTTGTCATGCGTTTCATGTTGCAATGTTTATATAATTAATACTATTACACTAACTTTGTTATTAATTTAATGTTACAAATAACCCTGACGGAAATAATTTCTAAAATATCTAAAAATATTTTCTGAAAATAATAAAATTTGTAAGATTTTTTTGTTTTATATAAATATTATTTTTTGTAAAAATTTTCAAAAAAAAACCACAAATTACTATTTTGTATTAATATTTGATAATTACATAGTTTTAACTTTATCAAACAAACAGAGCAAAACATGTTATTTCGCATATGTAAAAATCAGTATGCAAAAAAAGTATAAACTTATATTTATTTATAAATATATTTTTTTTTTTAAGTAAAAGATATAGTGATTGAGAACTAGCCCATTAAAAAAATTATTTAACTACAAGTTTCATCTTTCTGACATTTATTAAATTGATCTATAACAAATATGTATTCATGAGCATCAAGTGTTTGTGGATCATCACAAAGTGTTAGATTGCGTAGGGTCTTCAAAGTCAAGCAACATCGACGGTGGTTCACAGTTGGATGGGTGATCGTTTTTCTGATCGCAGAAGTTATATAATACCAAATGCTACTATGGTGGGGTAACCGTGCTTGTTGAAAGACAACGTAAGTTTAATTTTTTTCTTATGTTATAATTATGTTATTTGAACATTTTCGCAATGTTATTTTAACATTTTCGCAACGTTAAAAAAAACAAATGTAATATTATTTACAACATTGCAAATGTTATTTCAACATTACCGAAACCTCCAAATTAAAGCCAAATTTTGTTCATAATGATGTTGTATACAACATTAAAAATACATATTTGGAAACGTTACTATGTTAGTAAATAACATTATAATAACAACGTTGCAGCAATGATTTTTTATTTATTGGGAAATCTAATGTAGGAATCGAATTCAGCAACCGAAAAATATAAGAGTAGTCTTTCTCCCTAATAGTTTCAGTCATCAAGATTATAGTTTATTTCGAAAATTGTCACTTTAGCGGTTATTTTTTTAGGTTAGTGAAACACCCTGACCTGATGGGCCAAAACGAGCTTCAATTCGGATTCAGCGTCTCCAAAAAACATAAGGATATCATGGTCTAGTTCGCCGGACACACAACTTTGATTTTTTTGTGTCTGTGCAATGATTAAGTAAACGTCTATACTGTTAAAACTGGTCAAGTTTTAACACACAAAGTAACACGAACTAAGGAACAACAAATTATGAATAATATCCTGCAAATCGTGAATAATGTGGGAGGCTTACAAGCAAATAACAAATCTTTACGAATCAGGAATCATGAATTACTAATCGCGCATAGTCTGGCCGAAGCAGAGATATGCGGATCAAGCATTTGTGAGATAAAATCGAATCAAATCGAATCAAATCAAATCTCTGATAGTGTTCAAAATCAAATTGAATCAAATTTGAAATTTTCATATCAAATCTCGTTTAATCGAATCTTTTTAAATCAAATACGAATTAGATTGCAATCAAATTTTTCCGGATTTACATTACATGCTAACTTAACCCTTTAGCTACACACTGGGTTACAGTAACCCAAGCCAATTTTTAAATGCCCACAACTTAAAAGTATTTATCAAAAAGATACTGGGACTAGGAAAGGAGGGGAGGGGTTTAAAGCTGTGCTCTACTTACTCCTCTTTGAGCATTGTCAGTGTTCCGAAAGTATCAGAAGTAGGAGTATCGAAAATGTGTGTGTGAGTTAGAGCCACCCAGTGTATAGGAAACGTAACAAAAAGTGGAAAAGTTCCAAATTTGAAGTGTAAGTAAAAGTAATTTTTTTGTTAATTAAGTATTATTTATGCATACAGTACATTATATTGCAATTTATATATAAAAATATAAATCAACTATATACAGAAGAGGACGTAGGCGACATGACGTTTCACCGCAGCATTACAAATAAAAAAATTATTTTGCAATAAATACGTTCTTTTTATAATAAATATTTTTTGTATTAAACAATCTCATAATAATTGTTTTTTTTTAATAAATATTACTATTTTCTTTTACTATTACATGTATTTGGACATCCATTTTTTACTAAATTTATATCACCATATAAATAAATTTTTTTAACAAAATCGAAAACCTGACCATAGATTCTTAAAGTGCAACTCTACAGCTTTGTATTGATAACCCAACTTAACCGACTTTATCTTAAAAAAAAAAAAAAAATACAGGCGTTTGAAAAAAAAACAACCTTTTTGCAAAAATTTCTTATTGTTTCTTCACTTTTTTTTCAAATAACATTTTTTTTTACCTATTACATGTACAACTTTGCTTCCGCCATTTTTTTCGAAATTCGAGACTTTATTGTAAAAAACTGGTTATATCTTTACGATTCAAAGTATTGTCCATCGCTGGCCACTACTTTCTCCCATCTTTCTGGCAGCATACGAATCCCGCGTCAAAAAACTGGTCATCTTTTGAGACGATCCATGAATTGATCCAATTTTTCACTTCTTCATAAGAACGGAAGTGTTGGTCAGCCAGGCCGTGTGTCATTGATCGAAACAAGTGACAGTCAGAGAAAGCAATGTACGGAGAATACGGCGAGTGGGACTTCCCATTTCAACGTTTCCAAGTATGTTTTAACGGGCTCTGCAACATGGGGTCGAGCATTGTCATGCTACAAAATCACTTTATCGTGTCTGTCGTTGTATTGCGGCCGTTTGTCTTTCAGTGCTCAGCTCAAACGCATCAATTGCTCTCGATACCGATCGCCTGTGATTGTTTCAGTCGGTTTTAGTAGCTCATAATACACTACGCTGAGCTGGTCCCACCAAATACAGAGTATGGCCTTGGGACCGTTCTTGAAGCGTTGAAACCACTCTCGACACATTCTTTCACTAATAGCGGCCTCACCATACGTATTTGAGAGCATTCGATAAGTTTCAGCCGCAGATTTCTTTATATTGAAGCAAAAAATTAAAACCTCCCGCAAATAACAAGAATTTGGCTCGTAAGCTGACATTTTCAATCAAGAATAACTTTATGATGCAGACACAAATCGACTAATATTTCGATGGCGTTATGTTTACAAATGCCTGAGCTTATTGTATGATGTCTATAATCTATTTATTTCAACCACCACTTACCGCTACAGCCATCTATTGGAAAACGGCGGAAACAAAGTTATACACCTAATATAATATTTTAACAATCACTATCAAAATCCTGAGATTTTTGCTTTTGATAAAAAAAAAAGTTAAAATTGATTAAATACATTTAAAAATAAGTCAACAAAAATTGTGAATTAGCGTAACCCATGTGTGTAAGAATCGGAAGAAAAATATAAAGCGTAGACAGGAGGTTAAGCAAGTAATTTCAATGTGTAAAACATTGTATTCTTTTTAATAGACAAAAAAATTAATCATAAGAATTGTAGAAAATAATTATTAAAGCTCAGAAAAAACCGAGTAACAGGTAAATGGACAACCATCTGCCTCTTTATTGCCCGTTGTATACGGTTCTAGATCCGTTATGCATTCGTACCCGTGCATACGGATATGAATGAAACGGTACCCGTTTTGACGCTGAGTCGACATAATAATCTACATATTCTACTCCTAAAAGACACAAAATTGACAGTCGAATCTGTCGAAATGTCACTGCTTTTTGGCTGGTTCTTTTGCTGCGCTAACTTCATGAGTGCCTTATTGCGAAGTTAGCAAATGATGATTTGTGTAAAATGTATGAATAGTTGTACAAATGTTATTGCAATTTATTTTTAAAAATTAAAAAGTAAAAAATTAAACAATGTACGCCATCTATAAAGTTTAGTCCACTCTTAAAAAGATGTTATATCAAATCAAATTTACTTTTGCCGCTTTTCCGCGATGCTGTCATGCGTCGTGGTGTTATATGCGAATTGAAGTTCGTTGATGTGCTCGTTCCAAGCGTGGTAATTCCAGCGGATATATTACGCGATTATAGTTTTCAACAAATTTTACGTGTCCAATTGCACGGTGTACATTTTTATCGTGTCCAAATTGTAATTTGTCCAGAATTTATTTTTCCTGTGTACAAAATTACTGTGTCTAAAATTCCTGTGTCAAAATAAACCGTGTCCATTTGAAAAGTGTACATTATTTTGCGTCCATTTGCACCGTGTTTATTTGCACTGTGTCCAAGTAAAGGCCACTCCTCTGGACACCTGTGACGCAGGATGATAGCCTTTGTTAATTTTTCGGTGACGTAACTCACGGATGTGCTACGCAGTAAGCGGACTTCGAACCATTTCGTAAAATAATCCTGCATGATCAGCACCCACTTGTGCCTCCGTGGCATGCGCAGCATCGGCCCGATAAGGTCGATTGCAAAAGCTTGTTGCCAGGGCCGTCACTGCGGTGAGATGTAATAGCCCGGCGAGTCGGGCCTGCAAGGGCCTGCACCAGACACTTCGGACACTGGCGGACGTATCGTGCGATATCGCGAAACATACCGGTCAGTAAGTGTTCCGCAAGGCGGGCTATCGTCTTCGCGACCCCGAGATGCCCCGCGGTCGGGTAATCGTGGTAACATTGCAACATTTCGTTTCGTCAATTGGTCGGCACGCACTCCTTCCACTGTGTGTCCGACAGGGTGTTCTTAAAGTCGATCGTGTAAAGAAAGTGTTTTAGGAGTTTGTTCTCCTTGATTCCAAAATCGGGGACATCCCGGAGTGCCGGACTGTGTGCCACATGCGGCGGTACTAAGTGCAAGCCGGGTAGGTTACGATGCTCACAGAGGGGCCGGCGGGACACGGCGTCGGCAACGCGGCTGAGAAAGCCTTTCCGGTATTGTATTTCAAAATCATACTGCTGAGGCTTGAATGCCCATCGTCTCAAGCGGCCGGTCGGCAACTCGAGCTTCCGCAGCCATTGGAGCGACTGATGGTCAGTGACGACCTTGAAGCGGTACCCTTCGAGGTAGCATCATATGCGGCGGATGCCCCACACGACCGTGAGGCACCCTAGTTCGGTCGCACTGTAATTTCTTTCGGCGGCGTCGAATGTGCGGCTAACGTAGGTAATCTCGCGTTCCCCCTCGAAAAAGTTTTGGGTTAAGACTGCGTTGAGACCTGTCGTGCTCGCGTCCGTTTGCAAGACAAACGTACGCGAGAAGTCGGGGTAGGCCAACCGATGCCGTGGTTAGGGTGTTTTTTAATCGATCAAATGCAACCTACTGCATTTGTTCCCCCAAGACCAACGTGCATTCTTGCGGGTCAGACTGGTCAGCGGAGCGACGGTAGTGACCAAGTCTTTAATAAACCGGCGGTATCACGAGGCAACCTCAAGGAATTATCGCATCTGGCGAACGTTTTTCAACGGTTCGCACTTTGTAATCGCCTCCATTTTCTCCAGATCGGTGCGGATTCCGTCGCGGTCCGATTCCAAAGTCGATTATATGCCCCAGGTATTTTAGCCAAATAATGCCAAATCTACACTTCTCTAGATTCAGCCAGAGGCGGGCCTCGCGTAGTTACCGGAAAACCTCGCGTAGTGTTTCTATGTGTTCGCGGAATGTTTTGTTTACAATAATATTGTCGATATAAACGAAAACGCAGAGGGGTGACCTCCTTTTGGACACGTAACAATTGGACACCGCTCGATTGGACACGTACGATTGGACACGCTCGATTGGACATCGCATGATTGAACACCGCACGATTGGACACCGCACAATTGGACATCGCATTATTGGACATTGCACGATTGAACACCGCATTATTGGACACCGTACGATTGGACACCGCATTATTGGACATCGCATTATTGGACACCGCACGATTGGACACCGCATTATTGGACACCGCACAATTGGACACCGCATTATTGGACACCGCAGTCTTCTAGTGAATAACATTTATATATCATATGACAGATTCTAACCTTAGAAACATCTGGCAGAAAAAAGCTTCGATTTGCCAGAAAAAAATTGAATTTTAAATGTCTATATATGTCTATATACGTATTTTTAGGAGCATCTTGTTTTGCGTAGAAAGTTTCAAACCCATGTGGTGCAGAAAATGCTCGCACGCACGCGCACACACACACACACACACACACACACACGGGGGGTGCAAGGGGGGCCTTCGGCCCCCCTCCCGCACCCACTCCGTCCAAGTTGCTAACCCATGTAAACTGTATTAGAAATCTGCATACACACACGTGAATGTGTGTGTGTGTCCAATTGTACGGTGTCCAATAATGCGGTGTCCAATCGTGTGGTGTCCAATAATGCGGTGTCTAATCGTGCGGTGTCTAATCGTGCAGTGTCCAATAATGCGGTGTCCAATCGTACGGTGTCCAATAATGCGGTGTCCAATCGTGTAGTGTCCAATAATGCGGTGTCCAATCGTGCGGTGTCCAATCGTGCGGTGTCCAATGGTGCTGTGTCCAATCGTGCGTGTCTAATCGTGCGTGTCCAATCGAGCGGTGTCCAATCGTTACGTGTCCAAACGGGATACTCCCGACGCAGAGCTCTAATTCCGGTCCGAGGGTCGTGTCGAGCAGTCGCTGAAATGTCACGGGCAGGGAGTGAAGCCCAAAAGGCATCACTTAAATTGAAAGAGGCCTTTGCCGGGGACGGTAAACGCCGTAATGGGCGTCTCTCCGGGTCGAGCGGCACCTGCCAGTACTCGCTCTTTAGATCTAGCGTGATAAGATACTTCGCTTTGCGCATTTATCGTTGCGGTTATCTAGGAAAGCGGGTATGCATCCGGTTCGGTCACGTCGTTCATGCGTCGGAAATACACGCAAAAATGTGATCGCCCGTCCTTCTTTTTTACAATTACGATGGGAGAACTCCTCGACTTCGTTGTCGATGATAGCTTGGATCGCGGGATTTCAGGATCGGTACTGTTGTTTGATCGAGGTAATGTTTTTCACGCGGATCTTGTGTTGTATGCGGTTGATGGGTTTGCGGACGGTCTCGAATAATGCCAACCCTTGATCTACGAATTCGCGGAGCTGCTTTTTCTCTGCCGCTGTGAGTTCCCCGCCTGTCGTTTGCAAGGTGCATTGCGTTCCACCTGCAGAGACACGTTTGGTCGGCGTCGGGGGGATCGCCTGGCGCAGTCGGGCCCACAGGTCTACCCCAATCATAACTTTACCATCGAGGTTAACAATCAGTTTTCCGCGCGGACTAGCTCGCCGGGATCCAGGTGGGAAATGGTCTGAGACAGTAGACACAGATTTTTTCGGTATAAACAAAGATAGGTGTAAACAATATATTTTACAAGATTATGTACATCATTTACAATAGTATTTACAACGGTATCACGTCGGAATCTCTAATTTCTTGCGTCGGCTAACTTTAGTCGCGTGCTGGCGCGTTTCGTGATGCCTGGAGGGAGGGCACGAAGTGCGGCGAGCGGTATGTCTCGCGACGAGAGGCTCGGATTTAAACGCAATGGGCGCGCGACGCGGTAGGCGGTAATTGTACGGCGGGTCAAAATACATAAGAATAAACTAGTCTGGTCCGCCGGACCAACATTAAAAAAAAAAATTTTTTTGAGGTTAGGAAATACAAGCTAACTTTGCAATTTTGACCTTGGATTTGGATTCAGCGGGTCAAAATACATAAGGATTGACTAGTCTAGTCCGCTGGACCAACCACTTTTTTTTGTGCCTGTGTTATCAAACAATCAAAATTATAGTTTATAAATCAATAGCTTTTACTTTATACTCATGTCAAAATATGTTCAAATAAAAAATAAAATATGTTGTAAAGTATTAACTGCTTTTATAACTAAACATTAGAATTTTTTACAAAATAATTAGAAAGATCATATAAAAAATGTTATGTAACGTAATTTTACTTTAAAAAATAGTGCAATTTTACATAATTTTGAAAATGTCATTTCTTTCAAAATTACATAAAAAGATTTTATAATTGATTATAATTTTATTTTTAATTTTATTTAATAACAACAAAATTAAATAACAACAAAAATAAAGTTATAATTTGTAGTCGCCAGTAATGAATAATCAAAAAATAATAATCTAACCTAACTCCAATTTGGTAGATTGGACCCAACTGGCAATTTTATTATGGATTAAATGGTTAAGTACAATGTTTCAATTAGGTCCTTATCAAATACAAATTGATAAAAAATTTCCAAAGAAGCATTGCGGTCAATGCATTTCTTGGCCGCAAGTCACGGATCATACACTACATAAATGGACAAACAATTGAATAATAACTGATTAAAAATAATAGATTTGGAACTAAGTAAAAAAACATTAAAAACTTACAAGTTTCGTACATCGGATGTTAACAAGTCAAAATGTAAAAAACGAACGTGTGAAAACTCGAGTCAATATAAATTACAAATGTAAAAAAAACCGAATATAGTAATAGTCATTAAATAAAATACAACGTATAAAAACTAGAATTGATATAAATTTAAAGTGTAAAGAAAAAGAAAAAATATAGTAATAAGTCTGCACAGTTCTAGATACAAAAAGAGATTGAGATGTAGCTAGCCCGTGAAGGGTAAGTAGATCAAGAACAATTATACAGATTTTATAATGTTATTGTATATGGAATTCAAGTTCTCTGTGTGAATACTGTAATTTCCTATAAGCGCGTTTTCCATCTTGTGAAGCATATTTCGAGATCTTTAACAATTAGTATTTGTGATTCTATTTTCAATAGACAAGAGAGGAGTTTATGGTTCTCTTTTAATGATGAGAAAAAAGGATTGAAAAGAAAATGGATTGGTTATTGTTCAAGCAAAAAGAAAATAACCAAAATATCAATCCAATTAACTATTACTGGAGCAAGGTTGCTCTTCCCTCTCAAATACAAGATGAGAATGTAAGTCTCAATTCCAAGAAGGAGTTGTTTTTCTTTTCTCTTTCTCTTTTAGAAGCCAACATGGAATCTGTTAATATTAATTTTGCATCTTTTTTGGATAATGTATCTTTCTCCTCTTTTTGTTCGTTAAAAAATTGATTCGTTAATTTCTTGTCGATTTCCATTCCTGACAATATACAATGTTTATTACAACATAGAGAAAACTTTTCACTTTTAAAATTAAATAAAAAGAAATTGATTTTTGAATTTATTAAGATTATTAAATTTATTAAGAATATTAAACGGAATATAAGTAAGTTTCCTGGTATAGTACAGGATTCAATCAGAAATCATTTCGATCATGAACAATTTGATTTCACATTCTCTACAAGCTATTTGTAACCAAAAAACTTATGTAATATGGTCGGTGTTACAAAACGGTTCTTGAAAGAGAACCCTAACTTGTTATTAACTAAAACCGATAAAGGCAACATCACGATCGCTCTTGATAAGGACATTGATAAAGTGGAAATTTTACTTGAAGACAGTGAGACATATTCTTGTATTAAGAAATATCCTACTAGATATTTAACGACTAAACTAAAAGAATTGTTGACAAAATAGAAAACTAAGAACTATAATTCAGAAACTACTTATAAAAGATTGCATCGTAGTAATAGTTTAATTCCTAGAGCGTATGGTCTTCCGAAGATACACAAGCCTGATTGCTCCTTTAGAATCATTGTTTCATCGATTGACAATCCTTTATATTCACTTGCATTATTTCTACATGAAACTCTTGCGGCCAGTATTCTGAAAGCCAGTAGTTACGTTGATAATTCATTTGAATTAATTAAAAAATTAAGTAACATATCGATTGAAGACAATTATTGTTTAATTTCTTTAGATATGATCTCGCTTTTTACTAATATTCCGATCAAAATGGCAGTAGCAAGTGTATTAAAAAGATAGAATTTTTTATCTGATCACTGTCAAATTCCGGAATACAAGCTTGTGGGCGCGATTAAGTTTGTTTTGAACTTAACGTTTTTCAAATTTAACAATCAATTTTATAAGCAGAACTTCAGGATCCCAATGGGTTCCTCCTTATCACCTATTATTGCGGATATCGTAATGCAAGAACTTGAGCGAGAGGTGCTACAGACAATTTCCTGGTTGCATTTTATTTTTGATATGTGGACAATATTTTAACAGCAATTCCTTACTCGTTTACATCTTCGATTTTAGATAGCTTTAATTTCCTCCGACATTAAAATTTACCATGGAGATTGGGAGAAACAAGATCAATTTTTTGGAAACTACCATTTTAATTAAAAACAAAATATTAATTTTTGATTGGTTTCATAAACCTACCTTGTCAGGAAGGTATTTAAATTATTTGTCTCAGTACCCTCTCTTTCAGAAAAAAGGGGTAATTGTAGACATGGTAGATAGAGTTTTTCGTCTCTTGCATCCTGAATTTCATCGAAAAAATCTTAATTTTATCATCGAAACACTGTTAAATAATAATTAAATAAATTTTATTTTTAAGACGGTGAATAAAAGGATTAAAAAATTGACCAATAAATATGCTTTAAAACTAATAACAGCAAGTTAGCTTCTAAAGATAAAAATTCATTGGTTCACGATTCCTTTTGTTAATGGTGTTTCTAATAAATTCAAGAACATTACAAAAAAATTTTAATTGTAGATTGGCACAGCATAAATAAATTACAGAGATTTATTAAAGTACACAAAGATCCTCTCAAAACCTTGTCCATGAGAAACGTGTATATGATTGCCTGCAAAGGTTATGAGACCTCATATGTAACCCAAACAGGACAAGTAAAAACGCGTATTTCAAAACACCGAAATCACATAAATAGAAATTTCACTACAAGTTCGGTAATTACAAATCATGAGATACAGCATGAACATGAGTTCGATTGGGATAAGAGTTCTCGATGCGGAGATCAATATTTACAAAAGATTAACCTCTGAGATGCTGTTTATTAGGTTGCAAAAACAAGGTTTAAATTTGCAGACGAATACCTATAATTTCCTAGACCAGACGTATACCTCAATTATTAAATGAATTTATAATATTAATTGCACTTTCTCTTGTCGACCTTTACAAATTTTAACGTTTTATTTTACTTGTTATCTAACTGTCGCACTGTTAACATAGTGCTTTTTACTTCGACTTTTTATACTTGACTCCTTTAACTTTTGTTTAAAATTTATTCAGTCAGTAATTTCCGTTATATTTATTTAGCATTAATTTATTGGATTACGTTTTGACTTCGATAATTGTTAATTAATTTTATGAAAGTGCGAGATGAGGCGGATCTATGGGTGAATTATTTTTAGTGTTTTGTAGAGTATATCTAAACATTTTTTTTTAATTTTAGAATTCCAACAAAAAAAGACACGGTTGCAGCACCAATTGCAACTCTATTCAATATTCTTTTATTAGATGGACGAACTTAGATGGACGCTTTGGAATTGATGCCTTCGCACAACGTGATTTGAACCCATAGAATGTTGTTGTTTCGCGCTCCGTTTCTATCAATGCATTCATCCGGAATTCAAGTTTAAACCAAGCTTAAATTACTGCTCCGTCATGCTAAATATATTTATATTTCGTTGATAATGACTTTAAAGTAAGTCGAAACGCCTTTTATCTTTTTTTATATATAAAGCGTTTACGTTTTGTTATCTTTATATATTTTAAATGTTATTTGATGTCTTTAATTGAATTAAAAGTTGACATGTGGCATTAAAGAGTGACCACAAAAATAGGTCTAAAATCGCCCGTTTTGTGGACAAAGTTTTGTGGACAAAGATTTAAAGTTTAAATTGATTTTGGCGGTAAATAATTGTATATCATGAAACATCAATCCTCTGAAAATTTCAGATTAAGCATATCTTTTATTACTGACAAGGGAACCTCGCGAACCCAAAAATTCTGATTTTAATGAAACTTGGCATAAATGTAGAAGGGGTAAATACATAAATTTAGAAATTAAAAGTTGGTGCTTATAAACGGTTTAAAGGGTTGAAACCACCCTTCAAAAATGTTGAATTTTTGTCTTTTCTCGATATATCTCGTAAACTAAACAAAGTATTAAAAAATGTTTCATACAAAAGTTTTACAGTATAAATACCTCTATTTAACTATGCTATTTATTTTTTCAAAAAAATTTTTTTTCAAAAACAAATTTTTTTTCTTTGAAAAAAAATTTTTTTTGATTAAAATAAATAGCATAGTTAAATAGAGGTATTTATGCTGTAAAACTTTTGTATGAAACATTTTTTTATATTTTGTTTAGTTTACGAGATATATCGAGAAAATGCAAAAATGTCTTAACTTTCAAGTGTGGTTTCACCTCTTCAAACCGTTTTTGAACCAAAATAAAACATTTCTAAATTAATATATTTACTTCCTCTACATTTATGCCAAGTTTCATTAAAATTAGAAAATTTTTTGTTTGGGCTTATAAACGGTTTGAAAGAGTGAAATTACCCTTTAAAGGTTGAGATATTTTTACCTCTTCTCGCTATATCTCGTAAACTAAACAAAATATTAAAAAATGTTTTATACAAAAGTTTTACAGCCTAAATACCTTCATTTAACTACACTGTTCATTTTTCAAAAAAAATTTTTTTTTTAATTAAAATAAATTTTCAATAAAATTGATTTTTATGTATATAGCATTTATAAAATAATTATACTATCTTATACTACGTTCTATTTATATCATCTATGTGTATATTATGTATGTTATATGTTATCTATGTTATAATACTACATTTATATTATCTGCATCCCTATATGTATTAGTTTTCATCTAACAGTTGCGCAATATTAGAGTAGTCACGTTGCTTTCACACAGTTCATTCTGTCTACGTCACATATTTCACATTCAAGTTTTATATTTGTCATATCACGGTATATATCAAATATGAAATGGAAATCACGTATTAAAGTTTGATATCTTTATTAATGATGTTACGCGTCATTTTCACATCTGTATTAAGTCTAACGTGTGCTTGATCAGTACATCAGTATCACATCTACTTGATTTTTCTGTTAGATTATTTAATTAAGCGAAGCATAATGTTACACATAAATGTTGCGAATGTTCTTAATATGTTAATTATTTTATTTCAAATTATACATATTCCACCTATAAATGAAAGAAAAATACAATTACGTGATGTGATAGAGGATATTATAACAAATGATATTATAACAGTGAATGTGACTTATCATTTGATGTACACACTGATACTGCTTTAGAATTTTAAAATTATTGGGAAGTGGATTTACCTGACATAGAATATGTAACAAATGTTGAGGAAGAATTTTTTTAAAATGATAATTGTGGTAGGGACTTCACCTTTCTGAAGCGACGTTGCACTCCTAAAAGAAAGTGTCGGCCTTTTATCACTTCTCCAATATTCGACGGCTTTCCTTTTATAGCTACTATTTAAAATTTCGTCTTCTGGTTCACAATTATATTCATTATCAGGTTCATAATCAACATTATCATTTTCTAAAAATTCTTCCACTTTATCTGTTACATATTCTATGCCAGGTAAATCCACTTCCAAATAATTTTGAAATTTTAAAGCAAAATGAGTGTGTACATCAAATGATAAGTCATTCACTGCATTTGTTATAATATCCTTTATCACATCACGTAATTGTATTTCTCTTTCATTTATAGGCGTATGTGTAATTTGAAATAAAATAATTAACATATTAAGAACATTTGCAACATTTATGTGTAACATTATGCTTCGCTTAATTAAAAACAATCTAACAAGAAAAATCAAGCACATGTTAGATGTGATACTGATGTACTGATCAAACACACGTTAGACTTGACACTGATGTGAAAATGACGCGTAACACCATTAATAAAGATACCAAACTTTTATTAATACGTGATTTCATATATGATACATACCGTGACATGACGAATATAAAACTTGAATGTGAAATATGTGACGTAGAGAGAATGAACACTGTGTGAAAGTAACGTGACTACTAATATTGCGCAACTGTTAGATAAAAACTAATACATACAAGGATGCAGATAATATAAATGTATAGTATTATAACGTAGATAATATATAACATATATAATATACACATATATGATATAAATAAAACGTAGTATTAGATAGTATAATTACTTTATAAATGCTATATACATAAAAGTCAATTTTATTGAAAATTTATCTTAATTAAAAAAAAAATTTTTTTTCGAAAAATAAACAGCGTAGTTAAATAGAGGTATTTATGCTGTAAAACTTTTGTATAAAACATTTTTTTATATTTTGTTTAGTTTACGAGATATATGGAGAAAAGGTAAAAATATCTCAACCTTTGAAGGGTAGTTTCACTCCTTCAAACCGTTTATAAGACCAAACAGAAAATTTTCTGATTTTAATGAAACTTGGCATAAATGTAGAGGGGGTAAATAAATTAATTTAGAAATGTTTTATTTTGGTTTAAAAACGGCTTGAAGGGGTGAAAGCACGCTTCAAAGTTGAGACATTTTTGCATTTTCTCGATATATCTCGCAAACTAAACAAAATATTAAAAAATGTTTCATACAAAAGTTTTACGGCATAAATACCTCTATTCAACTATCATATTTATTTTTTCCAAAAAAATTTGAAAAAAAAATTTGTCTTTGAAAAAAAATTTTTTTTTAAAATAAATAACATAGTTAAATAGAGGTATTTATACTGTAAAACTTTTGTATGAAACATTTTTTAATATTTTGTTTAGTTTACAAGATATATCCAGAAAAGGCAAAAACTCAAAATTTTTGAAGGGTGGTTTCAACCCTTTAAACCGTTTATAAGCACCAACTTTTAATTTCTAAATTCATGTATTCACCCCCTCTACATTTATGCCAAGTTTCATTAAAATCAGAATTTTCGGGTTCGCGAGGTTCCCTTGTGAGATATGAGGGGTTAAATTGGTATACACCAATGCCATTTTATCTGTTCAACACAAAAAACCTGGAGGTTATTTCTCATATAAAAAATGTTTCAGATAAGATTTGTTTATCTGTTAGAAGACTAATTTATCGTGACCTTAAATCGACGTTTAAATCAGAATTGTGAATATCATTTAGAGGTCAACTTGCGATTTCCAGGAAAATGTTTTTTATCTGATGTCGGATACCTATCTCTGTGGTCTCTGAACAAGTACATGTATATATGGGAGTATTTTATTAACGTTATTTTATGTCAACACGGTTTTATCTAGCTTTATATTTTATAAATCCGATAACCTTATAACAATATTTCAAATATAGGTACCACCGATTTCTGAAATACTGTGGTATTTACTATGATTTTTCTAATAGTTTTAGTAGTGGTAGCTTTTTCACATATTTTACAAATTACATTATTGTTATTGAGTTACGAAAAATTGTTAACAAAAGTAGTATTATGATTTTTTTTATTAAACATATCGTTTTCAAGTTCGTGAATATCAACTTTAACCCTTCATATCTCAATAATAAAAGGTATGGTCAATTCAAAATTTTTAGGGGATGAATGTTTGATGATATACAATCATCCACCAAAATACCACCAAAATCGTATCAAAATTCGATGTCCACGAAACGGACAATTTTTGCGGTCACTCTTTTAGTTTCATTTTCGCCTTAATTTCCGCGCTGACTCACATCACTCATTATATATTTCATTTTATATTTAACAAATTGTTTTATAACAGTAATAATATTAAATTCTTGCCACTACATTTTTTCCTTTCTTTGTATTTATATAAAATATATAATTGTGTTTATATTCACTTTTGACAGCAACTGTGTCTTTAAATAACACACATACCGTCTCCAACATTTTTCTTAATCATATTTAGAATAAAATTATATTCTTATTTTATAATACCCCAAAGTAATCAATATACATCTAGAGTCCCCAAAATAATTAATATGTATAGATAGTCCCCACAGTAATCACTATATTTGTGTTTGCTTATATACATTATTTGGTATTGTATATTGAGTACATACTAAATAATTAATAACTCATTACATCAAATATAAGTGTAATATTAATTAGGGAAAAAATGTTCTTGTTCTTGTTATCTAAAAAAAATTATTAAAATTATTCAAAATTAAATGTATAATATACATTTAAAGATATATTTTGTAACTCCTATCAAGAAATTGTAGTTACCCAGATAGCATAAAATATTTATAAGAAAAAATATTTATAATAAATATTTTGTACATATTTTTATGCCCGATTTTGCCAGGTATAAAAAAATTATGATAAATATTTATGAAAATATTAAAAATAAATATTTATACAACAATACAAACAATTATAAAGGGCTCGTTAATGCTAAGCAAAAATAATATGATAAACAGGTCAATGTATCGAGCCAAGACAAATTTTCTTAATACATTATAATTAATTAGATAAACATTATATAATTATAAACGCGATTAATAACACTGTGTTAAAGAAACGTTTCGACTATACTTAGTCCTCTTCAGTCATAATACATTACCAATATGAATGAACTTAAAACATGAATGAAATGATGGACACGAAAATATAATTAAACAGTTAAACAAGATGACCATTAAACAATCATAAAACAGTTCATTGCGTATCAAATTATGTCATAATAAATAAAAACGTAAACCAATCAATAATATAATTAAATGAATAATAAAATGAAAAATAATGAAATTTTTTCGTAAGTCGGTTTCCATGTTAAAATAAATTTATAAGATTAAAAACGATGGAAAACGTGTTATAAATAACATAAACTGGTATGCGTATTGCAAAAAACTGTAAACTTATATATGTTAATCGCAGATCTTAAAACACAATATTAAAAAGAGCAACAACAGAGTATTTGACAAAGCGCTAAAGACAAGTGTAACGTTCGGTAGTCAGAGGCAGAATAAGCAAGACTTATTTTCCGTTAGTCATTTTCGACAAAATGTTAAACAAACAATAATAAGAATTGTCAAGACACTCCGTGTCCTTCTGTAAATTGATGCCATTAACTTGCTCCTTAATATGAATTATTTCTGAAATTAACCTTTTTTGGTATCTTGATTCAGAATCTAATATTTTAACGTTATTCCAATCAAACACGTGGTTATTTTTTAGCATGTGTTCTGTTACCACGGAGCGTCTCGACGATTTAAAATTATTCGCATGTTCTTTAATCCTGGAACTTAAATGTCTCTTTGTTTGTCCTACAATTTTTACAGCATATTTTGTAGACAATATTATTCATTAGATTTATATCGGTTATGTCCTTCTGCACCCTGATGAACATGTTCAATTTATTGAGGCATCGAAAGCCAACCATAAACAAATCTTTGTTAACAAAAGATGAGGCTGTTTCAGATATGTGTCTAATATGTGTCTGATATAAGGTAATACAAAATACTTTTTCTTTATGCGTTGACGTTGTTTTAGCCTGATTAGTTTGAGAGTCTGTGAGTTCCACTTGATTATTGAAATGTTTCCTAAGTCTGTCTAAAAATATTTATACTATCATTATCAAAGAATATAAAAAATAATTCTAGTTCATATACCATAAATATTTTTCGGTACATTTTAAAAACCTGTTCTATATATTGTTGATAATAATCTTTGTATCATTTCTAAATGGTTTATGAAAAATAATTATATAATTTAAAAAATATGTAATAAATATATTGTGCGCGAGGTATGAGCGCGTGTGAGAAGGGCCGAGAAACTCGAACGAACGAAGGGGAAATTACAACAGTTTCTTTTCTAATAACAATTATTTATTTAAAAATTTCACTTAACAAATCAAACACTTATGCCGCGAGATTGAATTACATGAGAAGCAAAGCGGTCGCGAAGAGCAAGATGGTCGCGAAAGAACGATGCGGTCGCGAAGAGCGAAGCGGTCACGATGCGATCGTGATAGATTCTTACGGCAGAATGAATGAAAAACGACGCAAATGATAGACAAAAGAAACGAGGTGGCAATGAATGAAGCTCGGAGCATCTTTCCGTTGCCGGGTAACTCAAAAACGTACTTTAAACATTTCCTTATTAGGCAATCATGTATGATTCCCGGACTTTTAAAACAAATACCTATATGGGGTCACGGCCACCGCTGATTTAAGCTCCGTGCACAATAATTCCGATTCCGAGCATTAATTCCGATCTTGAACATATATATTATAACATAAATATATATTATAACACAAATAAAATATTTTTTGAAAATAAATTTGTAAAATATTTATGAATATTTATGATAAATTTTCTGTGCTATCTGGGTAGAAAGATAGTGTTCCCAGAACATATGTAACTGTTGTCTGGCAACTCTCATCAAGTCAAAATTAACAGAGATCAATTTTTTTTTAATTAAACATTAGAATTAGAGAAACAAAAATGCTCAATAATTTTGAGAAATCATATATGCAAAAAGTTCCATTAGTACTCAGAGTCCATTCTTATTTCAAGACTGTCTTAAGTATAATTCTCAAAATGCTAATATTTTTAACCATTTTGCCTTGATAATTTTTTATATTTTGCAAAAACTTGTTGTCATGTTACAAAAAATCTGCTTACACAAAATAATTGAAATAAAATAATATTTAATTCTTAAGACAAAATTAATTTTTTACTTTTCAAACCATTTTTATTAAACATTTGCTTTAATCTATATTATCACTCGTTAAAATCCGAATTTGTTCAAAACATTTGTCTTTAAGATCTTGAGATATTTTAATGCACAAATTACAATAAGTCCCTCTGTATATCCTAATATTTTTTTAAATGCTAATTTATTCGCAAAAGTTCAATAAATGGAAAATTAACATCTCATATAATTACTGTATTAGATGGGTAATCGTTTTTATATAATACAAAAACGATTACTTTAGGAACCTAACACGGTAATCATATAAGATGTTAATCAAGAGACACGGTAGTGCCTCGCGCCAAGTGTACGCGCAGCGCGAGGCACTACCGCTGCCTCTATTACGCGAGACGTCGTTTGCGCGAATCCGTAGTTATCGAATTCTCAATAACGACTAAATCGATGGATTTCTCAATAGGCTTAATAGATAGCTTGTATTCAATGTATATAATGTGTTTTTATTTTTCCACTACGTGACTTACGAGCGGAGATATCGCGATTAAAGTTTTTCGCTCAAGAGTAAATCTGATTAAAAAACGTCATAGTCGTCATCATCGTTATTATCATCGTCGCCCGGCCGCCAGGACAAGTGGTGAAGATTTGTACTGTTGCTTTTCGCGCCGTCAGATGGCTGTACGAATTGACACGGACACTATCTTGATTGGCTTTATGAGTTGACACAAACACGAGAAGTTACGTATCATGATTGACGATCGGGTCTGCGCCGTCTGCGTAATGGCAATGGTTAATCCGCGGCGAGTTTCACGTCTATGATGCGACAGTTCGAGGTTGATGACGTGTTCACGTGCGCAAGGTTAGTAGCGAGTTAAGTTATAGTTTTATGCATAATTTGCATGTTACATCATGGAGAAAAATACGGCTGTGCTTAATTTGAAGAATTTAGTATAACACTATGCGTTGTATAATCAGATAAGGTACACAAAATTTGCATTTTTTATATGAAATAAGTATTCTAAGATAAGAGTAATACTTTGTGTTGTTTTATTTTTAGTTATATTTTAAAAAAAGAAGAAACACTTTATTGGAAATTAATGTAAAAGAAGAACAAAAAAAGAAAAGAGTGAATGGTAAGAAGAAAAATATAATTAACTTCAAAGTTTGGAATTTACAGAATGCCGGAAGCAAAATATGTGGATCTTGAAGATACCAAATAATGTAATTTTTCCCTCAAAAATAATAGGCTAAAGTAAACTGTTTATTTTTTGTGTTAGAAAATATATGTATTACAAGATCTAACTTGTCCAGAGGAACGTTTTGCAAGATTTAAGAAAAAACAAGCTATTTGACAAGATTATCACATTATTATTATTATATTTATTATTTAAATTTTCAAGAGAAATAGTAAGAAATTTTATTATAAAAAATTGTTAGCTGTTACATCAAAATTCTCTTTCTTCTAAGCTGGTGTAAGCTGCTGTTGATAAGTTCACCAAAGTTCAAATCCTTTTAAATTCAGTAAACTATCATATACTGAATTAGCAGTGCAATTCATATCCTAAAGATTATCTGAAAGTGTACTTTCTAATTTTTCAAGTATGTCGCTACTTTATGGCAGGCCAGGTAAGAGAATAGTTACAAGTGTTATAATTTTATTTTAAAGAATATTCTATTGCAAGTGTGTGGCTTTTAAATTAAGATATTGTACAACCATATCTTGTTTAGATTATTGAATTAGAAATAAATGAAAAGTGTGAAATCTTGTCTGAAATCACAAAATTACAACAAAATTACAAATTATAAAGTCACCCAGCTGGTCTGCCGATGATCTGGTCACAGGCTGTAATATCAGAGATAAGTTTATATGGATACTAAGAATTATCTATGCCTTTTATTGATCTATTTAGTAACTGCTATGGATTCTATGCGAGTCGAATATGGATAAGGTACAGAAATATACCAATAAGGCTCTTAGTCAAATTAAAAACTAAAAAATAATTTAAATACTTCGTTATTCCCGAAACAATTTATTATAATTAATACAATTCTCGTCATACATATACATAGATCACATTCAAATTTTTATTTATATTTTTGATTCTCTAACTTATTTTATTGTAAATTGAGGCATACATAAAACAAAATAACTACAAGTCAACTTCTCAATATGGAACAACACGTCATATGTTACTTTTCATTCTTTTTGCATTAATATAGCATACTAATATAATATATTTAATTATATTTATTGCTATTTTACAGTTGAATTTGTAGTTAAATTGTAATTGTACATTTATAATTATATTTATTGTTCTTTTACAGTTATTGATAATAAATCTATTTTTCTCATGTTTTAATTAATGTTCTTGGAAAATATATAATCATGCGCCAGCTTGTAATGGGAAATAAAAGCGTGGCTCTTACAGAAATTTTTCAAACTTGCCAATTTTGCAAGTTATTTAAAAGCCACATTCACGATTTCTGTAAGAACCACGCTTTTGTTTTCTGTTACAAGATACAAGATGATTATATGTTCCAAGAGCATTAAGTAAAACACAGGCAAAATAAGTTATTAATAATAAACATTATCAATAATTGTAAAAAAATAAACATAATTATAAAAATACAATTACAATTTAACTACAAATAAAAAATTTTCTGGGTAATTTTTGTAAATGTATGAAGAGAATTGTATGAATTATAATAAATTGTTTTGGGAACAACAAAGTATTTAAATACTTACTTTTTAGTTTTTTTTAATTTATGTGCCTTATCCATATATCCGACTTGCATAGAATGCATGACATTTACTAAATACACACAGAAAAATATAATTCTACAACCAAGAAAAGTAATTACTTATTTTATTTCCTTTAAGGATATATCAGACTGAAGTTCAAAATGGTACAAAGTTGTTAAAAATTTATGAAATTGTTCTTTTAGTTTCCCTAATGTACTGCAAAAAATTGAAAACGCATCCACTAAACGATTGCTGAGTTATAACTATTTTAATTTTCACTGATTTTACATGGTATCCTTTTCTATCTTATGGAAAAAGACGATCTTGACGGATAAAGCAGCTAAAAAAGTATAGAAGAGAATAGTACCAGTGTTTTGAATTTTTTTGTACATCTAGTATATAAATAGATAAAAATATCTGCCGAGTTTCAATTGTCTTCACTACACCGTTTTAAAAAAATAAAATATAACTTGAGATAATTGTGCATTTTCACTGTCAAAAGTTTAAACTCATAAGTGAAAAAAATCGCAAATACGTGAAAAATACCTTTGTAAGAGTAAAAATAAGACTCCAACTATCGTTCAAGTTTCTTACATCTAGATTTACTATGCGTTAGGCGTAGATATTTAAGTATTTCAAATTTCATGCACTTTTGTCTAAGATTGTATGTCCGATACACAATAGTTTTTTTTTAACCAAGAATATTTTCTTAATATTAATTTTCAGGTATGCTTGTCACAAATATTAAAAAATTTCAGCATTTTTTACTTAAAATAAGAATTTATTCTTGTTTCAAAAATATTATAAAATTTGATTGAAGAAGAATCACATAGGACTCTGGATAATAATACTTGTTTGAAGTGAATATTCTTGTTTAAAGTATTACACTTACTAAAACTTAGAATATGTTTTAAGTGAATGTGATATTGTGACAAGTTTACCATAGATTTGCAGATATAGAAAGAAACCAATTACTTAGAACAAGTAATATTTACTTGCAAGTAGTAATTATTTTTCTGTGTGTAGACTAAGACGTACAGATAATCCTTGGGCATTCATATAAACATATTACCCATATTGCAGCCTGTAACCATGTCATCGGCAGGCCAGCTGAATGGCATTATAGTATATACTTGGTTGTAATTGTTTTAAACAAAATATCATGCTTTTACCTATTTCAATACATTGCAAAAGAATAAACCGTTCACTTTATTCTATCATTTTTTTAAAGCTATATTATATTTAGTATTCAAGTTGTCATATTCTGTTGATCACACTATTAATTCCGAGCTTTGAAATTAATTATGTTATGTAATATTTAGGAGAATTACACAAAAAGAGAGAAATAGAAGGAGAGAGAATAAAATATACACACCTCATATATACATGTCATATGCATATTGCGATGTGAACTCCCGATCGCGTCAGCAACTTCGTCGTGCTCTTACTTTTCTCTGATTCTTAATTGGGCGCCAGGCGCGATAATCCGCGCCGCACAAAACTCGGAACACACTTGGTACACGACGGCTAATTACCCACTAGCCCGCCTCTACACAAAGTGGTAGAGGGGCAAGATGCTTTCGTTTCGCGGAACTGGAGAGGAGAGGTCTCGGCATTAAATAATCACGAATTTAATGAATATAAGAATAATATATTAACAGTCTAGAATTAACAGGTGAAAACAAAGAATACATGACAGCCGCCGAACACTATTCTCTCATGTGACTGTTCCATGATTCGGTATAATATTCGCGATATAAAGAAATTCATACGCTTTATCAAAGTCTATGACTCGGTATCAAACAATATAATACGTCTGATTCTACAGCGTTCAGGATAGATATTCGGCATAGTATGTCAAAATTCTTCGACGAACCCTGCACGCATCGTCGCGTCGCAGCTCGCGACACTTTCCCCGAGGGAGGAAACGGTAGACGAAAATATTAAATCTAGAAGACGGAGATCGACACGGCCCCGCTGTACGGTGACTCTAACCTCGGCAATTTTATCCGCGACTGCTCTTCGCTCTCCCACCGAACGCTCAGTAGGGTAATTATTCTATAATCTCTCACAAAATGCAGGGCCGGCCGCCTCCGTCCTTACCGCGTGGTCGAAGTGGTGGCCTTACAATTCTTTTTCTTCTTCTTTTGTCCACTGGATGTCCGTCTTAACAGGGACACAGTACCACGATTCAACGCTTATATAGAGCAACAGACGTGGAGGAATGACTGCGCTCTTCTTTCAAAAGAAATCTATTTCCTTTCGTCAATACTCTCACTCATCCAGAGACCAGCAGATACCTCCCAAACCGGGATCCTCATTCAATTCACTGACTCTTCCTTCCGCTCTCAGGGGAGGACCATCCACGCTCACCTGCAAGGACAATCTCTCGGCACGCAACTCAACAAGAGAAACTAAACCAAATTTTCCTCTAGTCTTATATTCCTATATTACTATCCAATACAAACTTGACCATCGCTCCAGCAATTGTCTTATTCAAAACAGTGATCAAATACTCTATCGTAAATGGAGCATAACACTTCTGCTCAAACAGTTTGCTATAAAGACTAACTCTAGTGTTGTTGAAATTCGGACATTCCCAAAAAATATGGTTAATGTCCTGGTAAAGGCAACCACAATCACAATCAGGCGATTCCCTCCAACCACATTTAAATTTAATAGCGTTAGTGTAGGGGAAACCCGTAATAATTCGCGAGAGAATACAGGAATGTTTTCTAGAAAATCTGAGCTTGGAGATAAGGGATATGTTCCAGTCCGTGAAATTGCTCATGTAATAGTTTCCAGTATTAAAATTAATTCTATTAAGAAATTCTGTATCTAAAAGTTCATATTCCCCTTTAAGAGACGATAGGACTTCCGAGTACAAAATATAATTAAGGTTTTGGCAGATTTCCCCAACCAAAGCACCATCTTTTGCGGCTTTATCCGCCTTCTCGTTACCCCCAATATTCTTATGAGCAGGACACCAGGTAAAACGAAATCTAATTCTCTGATCCTCAACCGTTCTTAGTTGTTCTCTTACCTTGGACAACCAGGGGCTAAGTTTAATACATGTATTTTTATATAAGTCATTTGCTGACTTAATAACATCCAAGTTGCTCTTAGAATCAGAGCAAATATTTACCTCCTTCCAATTATTATCTTAGGCTATCTCCATGGCCTTAGAAATTGCCACCGATTCCGCCGAAAAAGAACTCATAAAATTATTAAATTTGAATTTATAGAATCTCTCTAGACTCTAAACCGTGCAACCTACCAATGACCCACCATCCTCCAAGGGAGTTCTAGAACCATCTGTATACATTGTCACCTCCTCCCTCAACAGGCTATTTAAAGCAATGAGGTTGTTAAATGCATTATCAGGGTTGTTGCACAAGAGAGCCATCGCCCCAGATCTGAGGTTTACATCAATCTCCAAAGAAGCCAGGGACAGAGAAAAATCATGGGCCGGATGGACGTCCCATTGATATAAGATCTTCTCGAAAAAACGAACCCTTGACCATCTACTCATTATAAACGGAATGTTTCTGGACGCGACCTTCTTTGATTGAGTCCAAGCATGGTAATTTTTAATCTTATTGATAATAACATACCTCTTTAACAGGATTAACTTGCACAGGTATTTGTCTGATTTTATACTAGTTCTTCTTATTAAACTAAACTGATTACTAAAACTCCAAATCACCCTGTTTGGAGGAGTGGATCTGAAGATGCCCAATGCCGTTTTATATGCCTGACTCAGTGATTTTTCCAGGGATTCAATATAAGAACCTGCGGCGCTACAATACCACATACTATCCCATTCCAGTTGTGCTCCTATCGTAGCGTTGACAAATCTAATATTGTCCATCGCGCTGACTCCCCACGATGACCCCGCAATCCACTTCAAAATATTAGCCAATATATCCAATATATCCAATAGCCTTATTCTTCAGCCCTCTAATGTGGCTTTTCCACCTAAGACCGTCATCCAACGTCAAACAAAGATATTTGACTTCCTTTTGAATACAAATACTTCTATGATCCAGGTAAAGAATGTCATCATAATTCAGACGTTTTTTCCTGTTAAAGATTATACTCTGAGTTTTCTCCAAAGACAACTCAAGATCGATGGAATTGAGCCATTTTTCAATACTGATAAAAGATAAAGAAAGTGCTCTTTTGATAACTTCCAAATCCTTATCAACGCATACAATAGCAATATCGTCCGCAAATTGCAGTGCCTGACAATTATAGGGAATTTTCCATAGGATATCTTTTATATAAAGGTTAAAAAGAATAGGGCTTAAGGCTGATCCCTGCGGGAGGTCCCTCTGTAAGAGTCTGCATCCAAACCAGTGGCCGGACTCGAAGAAATTGGCAGTTCTTGAGCTCAAGAAATTCCTGAATAGAAGCTTATAATTAGTTGAAATCTCCAACTCATTAATCATTAAAAACAAAATTTGAGGGTTAACATTGTCATACGCCGATTTTACATCCAGCAGTAATGCACCCGACATCTCACCCTTCGCAAAAGCCATATAAATAGATAGATTCATTAATGCAAGACAATCATCGCACGACCTACCCCCCCCCCCCCCGAAACCAAATTGCGTGTTAGAAATCAGTTTACTCTCTTCCGCAAATCGACTGAATCTTTTAAGAATCAATTTTTCAAACATTTTGGCAGTAACTGAAGACAACAAAATAGGTCTAAAATATTCTTTATTTGGCTTGGGGATCAAGAAAACATCAACGGATTTCCATTCCTGAGGGAAGAATCCATCAGCCACAATTCTATTAAAAATTTCAAGTAATCGTTCAACAGCACTCATTGGCAACAGTTTTATAAGAGAGTTACCAATGCAATTAGGTCCCGGAGAACTCCGTACTTTTAACGCAGCGATACAAGACATAATTTCATAAAGTTTAAACGGAGCGAATAAATTGTTAGTGGGGGTAAACTCCCGGGGAGTTTCAAACAAGTTAGAAACCCACGACGGAATACTGTAACTAAGGTAGTTTTCCACCTTATGGGCTCTGAAAACACTCAGAGGGCCTGTTGGAGAAAGAAAAGCACTTCGTTTGAACGCATTTATTGTTTGCCAAAACGATCTAGGACCTGCTGATAAACTCATATTATTAACTAATGATTTGAAGCTTTGACTTTTTTCTTTTGAGCAGCTTTCTAGTTTCTTCCGATGCTCTTCTGTAAAGCAGCAAATTAACCCGTGAATGGTTCTCTCTGTTTCTTATACGCCAACCTTCTCTTTTCCACCGCCCGAGAGCACTCGCAATTCCACCAGGGCTTGAGTGTAGGTTTTTTTCTGCTATTTGACTTCTTAAAATTTATAAAATTAATACAACAATTCCCAGAATCGAAAACCGAGACTCTCCCTTCACCATCATATAGCCTAGCTCCAGAAAAAATGACACATCTTATTATTGTTGATGCCCAGGATTCAGATTGAGACGCACTAGTTAACTGATGATCCGAGGTGTCACCCAGTCTATCCATGCTCACTAGCTCAGCAAAACGATCTCACTTGACATACCGGATATATCCAATCTTTTCCTAGATCTAACATATTGTTTGTAGGACTTAGTTCCCGAATTCGCAACCAGATCCCCCAATACTAATAACAATATAATCTTTGCCAATACAATCCGGCCACAGAGACCAGGAAGCATCCGACCAAAGACTCCCCGAGACCAAGGTAAGGTCAGGAACACTTACATACTCAGAGTTCAATGAGATTCTGGTTAGGGAACCATCGTTAAGTATAATAAAAGGGGAATTATCAATACACTCTGCTAAACATCTCCCCGCCGTATTGGTTCGAGTAGACCCCCAGATTTCATTCTGAGAGTTTAGATCCCCACAGATACACACATCATATCTGTCAGACAGATTAGAGACCCTCTGGAAAAAACTGGAAAAAACAAAAATTTGGCTTTACTTAAAATTACATCAGGAGGTCTATATAGCGAGACCAATACAATCTTTTTCAACTCTTTTTCCCTTCTTATAATAGCTACGGCGATATACTCAAGCCCGAGATTATCTGGTAGGTTTAAATCAAAACAAACTGAGTCAAGACTTTTACTCACAAGAACCGCCGTACCACCTCCCGTTCTATTTCCAGCTCTATCAGATCTAAACGTAATATAGTCACTAAAATCGAAATTTATTCTCTCTTGTAACCATGTTTCCTGAAGGCATATAAGATCAAAATGTAACATTATATTAGAAAACTCTTGCTTTTTTCCCATAATTTCTTTACAATTCCATTGCAGAATCTTTAAAGCCATTGAAAATACAGAATAATTAAGAGCAAGGATGCCTTTCTATAGACTAGACGATCAGTAACTCTACAATTTATTAATAATTTTGGTTGCAGACAAGTAGCAGCGGAGGTCACGCCACCTTTCTTCGGCTGTTTTATCAGAACTAATCAAACCAGCAATCTGAGAAATTATTATTTCTGAATTAAGCTCCGCAATAGGGTCGACACTCTAAAACAAATTGATTAAGTCAGAGCCATGAACCGCATTAGACGCAACACCTTGAGTCATACTGCTTAGAATCTGAGCTTGGAGGGGAATAGGTTCCGCCCTGCCCCTGGAATTATGAGATGGAGCAATCGAAGAATCTGATTCGCCTCCTCCCCGGCCTCTGCAACAATTCTCGATGTCGGGGAGGGGGCATGATCGCCCGAGATGTGTCAAATAGTTCACCATCTCTTTTAAGTGAACGCATCTCAAGGACCCCAGCCCTAATGACTTCATTATTTATTGGAATTATTGACTCTATATTAGAAGAGGAGTCAACACTCGATCCATTTCTGCTAGCTGGGTCAAAGTTCGAACCCCTTCTTATTTGTGTACGCTTACCAAAATTATGAGCCGAACCCAACTCTATCTGGGCATTCCATCCAGCATACATCTGAGATTTAAACATTTTGCCAATTTGGAAGACACTCGTGATCTCTCTGTCCTTTATTGGTCTCTTGGCCTTGAAAGATGAGCAATTAACATAAGCCATAACATAATTTACAAGGTTATGGTATTGAAACGACGGACATGAATCATCAAAAGAGCCATGGAGGCCTCCACAATTAACACACTTGAAAATGTTACTTTTACAGTTCTCACTGGGATGATTTTCCCCACACTTCGGACATCTTAACTTTCCTCTACAGAATTTCGAGGAATAACCCCAACGACAGCAATTATTGCACTTTTTTATTTTATTAATAAACGGGAATATTTTATGCTTTACCTTGAAAAGATAGACAAATTCAAGCAATAGGTTAGCTTCAAAAATAATCTTAACTGAAGATGAGAGCTTAAGAGAGTTATCACTTCAATCCAGGTATTTTAATCTTTCAGTTCTGATCACTCTAAAAAATCTTTCATTAGGCCACTCAATTCCTGCCAGCATTTGCTCCTCAGTAGTTTCTGGAGATATATCACGAATTATACCTGTTCTAAATATTTTAAAATTAGTAATATATGCTAGCCAATTTTCCGGGATCAAATCTCTGTGATCCAGGAAATTATTCGCATCTTCAAACGTTCTAAAGCTGATACTAATCATATTTCTGCCCTTCTTTCTAATATTTAGAATGTTATTATAAACTTGTTTATACTTATTTTCATTCTTTCTCCTAAAAAGCATTTGGCCTATACTAATTGGGTGCAAATTACCTATATTTTTCCCTGATACTTCCATCAACGATTCTACAAAAACCAGGTACGGACCACCATTATCTACAGAATACCGATTTGCTAATTGAGTTTCTATGAAAGACACTCTAGCTGGTTTCACCAAATTATTAGGTAAAACATTATTAGGATCAGAGTCAGAAGCAAGAACAGTAGATATAATAACTTCACGGTCGATTCCTAGAGGGAATGGTTCCGAGACCAACAAATTTAGATCCGGTATGAGTTCTTGAGATTTTTTAGCTTTATTTAAATTATCTTGAAGAAGAGAAGTATTTTTTCTTTTATTGCTACTGACCAATTCCCTGTCGGAACTAACCGAACCTGGAGGCTTACCTTGAGAGGAGGAAATTTTTTTACTAGTTGGCTTATTATTACTCTTCGACATTTTAATCTCGTGTAAAATTTCTTTATACGTCAATTATCAATTTGTATCATCAATTTGATCAGGGTAACTTTATTTCTTACCATGTCAGGCAGAAAGAGCAAATATAAAAGTGAAAAGAGTCTGCCTAATCTCTTTTAATTATTACTAAATTATCACATGAATACTAGCAAGATCAAAAATCATTGTTATGCAGAGTTAATGTACATTTACTTAGCTAGTATGGTATAAAAGTGGACCATACTTCAGAAAATATTCAAACATCAAAGTCAAATAGAGTCCCTGAGTTGAGGTAAATATCAATTCAGTTTGATTTGGGGTAAATACCACTTTATTCAAGGCAACAAGAAGAAAACATAAGTTGACCTTGTTATTCACGATGTTGAGCACAGAGTATTTTAGAAAATTATGCGATTCATCTATATGTTCTATCATCCTAAATTATCTAGAAAAAATGCTACATTAATACTATCATACAAAAGATATCAAGCTAAGTTACAAAATTTTCTTGTTTAATTACGTGAATAAATAGGTTTTCAGGAAAAGTCCTGACAACTCTTGTGGATGATCTATAGTTAATAATTTTTTTTTTATAAATATAATAATAATAGAGTTTGATCAGAACAATGGGTAACGCTTTAATATAATATACCTGATTTTACATAAAGTTAGCTAGGCATACGTGAGATCGTTATAGCGAACCATGTGAGACGAGTTTTCTATTAAAAGAGACGGAAAATATTTCAACATAGACGAAATTCATTATCAGATAAGAATAGACAATTAAAGCGATGGTCAAGAGATACATATTATCTATGAATCATGTTATGCATGCAGACCTGTATAATTAATAACTAAAACTTGTTGAGCATAAGAGCCTGAGACGTACCTTTTCAGTCAGAGGGCTGTTTGAGTTAATAGGCTTCTTAGACTGTAGCTTTGGTTGATAGAAATTAGCAATAGAATCCTGATTTACTATCTCCTTCCAGTGTAAGGTCGCACATGTGCGTGGAAAAATTGAGCAAAGTAACAATCTCCCAAAATGGCCGACTAAAAGCCCGCAACCAGTAATCCGAACCTCATGGTAATTCCAGGGCAACAATTTCACGTGATACGTGGCGTTATTCCACCACTGCCATCTCCATTCCGTTTGATCACTAACAAGAGACGAGGAGTCGAATCTTGTAAATTTACTGTTGTTTAATACAATTTCACTTGATTAACTTGTGACCACGTCTTATTTCAGCGGCTCCCCAGAACGAAGTCCCCGGTCTTACAGTCTATGCGACGTCGTCGGTGACCGCTCCCGATGTCGTCTCGCTAAACAGTGAGACGGCGTGAGCGAGCTGGGACACCGTAGACATCGATTAGGATCTGCGCATTGTCCTTGCGCATCGATCCGCGCATCAACCCGCGCGCAGGAATCTTTAGTTCAGACAATAGGCAGTTTTACCTTACAAAAGGTCAAGGAAATTTTATACTTGGCATAGTTTTTAGGTTTAGCATACTAATTAATACTTTGAGTTTTTGAAACATTGCCGCTCGCGCTGCCATATTGAAAAAATGGAGCAAAAAATCACTGTTTTACAAATATTTCATCTCCGGTGTGAGATACGTGAAAAATAGTTATTATAAAAAATGTAAAGCATAAAATTCTCTACATACATTTTATGTTGTAACTTTTTTTTTCTCAGATCAATAGTTTCCGAAATACAATGCGATAAAGTGGAGTATTTTTTCCAATTTGTCAGAATATTTCATTTTTCTCTGAAAACTATCTCGGAAACTATTGATCTGAGAAAAAAAATATTAGAACATAAAATGTAGAGAATTTTATGCTTTACATTTTTTATAATAACTATTTTTCACATATCTCACACTGGAGACGAGATATTCGTGAAAGTGATTTTTTGCTCCATTTTTTCAATATGGCGGCCCGAGCGGCAACGTTTCAAGATTAAAAACTCAGAGTATTAATTAGTATGCTAAACCTAAGAACTAGGCCAAGTATAAAATTTCCTTGATCTTTTACAAGGTAAAGCCCTTTTTATGTCTCTATTGCCTGGACTACTTTCTGTCGATAGGGCGTCGCTTTCTTCTTTCCGCTTCTGCGGGTCGAGAGCGCCTCCCGTCGTGACGCCGCGCAATTTGAAAAACGCCGCTGGTCTTCACGATGGCCTGTTGCAAGATCTTTATCTCCTGGCGAGGTTGGCTCGAGGTTGATCAAGTCCCAGCCTTCCCAATGTCGATCATCGTTGACCACTCCGGCTGGGGTCCTCCGGCTCCACGGGGTGGGAGGGCGCATGCTGATTTCCCCGGCATCGTCCTCGGAAGCGCCCAGCTCCTTTCGACCCGCTCTCGCCTTCCCGGTTCCTAAAAGAAGGTGACATACGATAGCGACAGCCTCACGATCCTCCACTCTTATGCCATGATAACTTCGATCGTATATTTGCCCTGGTGGCTTTTCAATAGTCCGGGATTCCGCCGCTCAGCCGCTCTCATAATTCCCCTCGCTGTCCCTCGACATCTGCTCCTTTATTACATGGGATCCGGCACACCACTTCCCCTGCGGATCGCGCCTCTCGCTTGTCGGATTTTTAAATATCTTATCATAATATTTAACAGAAAAGGGGAGACCGCCCTCCCGCTCAGGGTAAGGAGCGGTCTCAAATGACCTATCCCGATCGGGCCACCTCGGCCCTTGTGACAGACGAAAAACGTCATTTCACAATATATGCACATACACTGGAACCCCGCGTTAGCGTACTCCGCGTTAGCGTACTCCGCGTTAGCGGAAACTATCCCCTCCATATGCACTCGGCCCACATGAGTAGCGTGTGTGGGGATAGCAATGCAGTCACGTAGTATGTAAGCAGTTACGACATATTCTTAAAGATTTGTGCAAGATTTTAATCTGTAATTAATTCATTTAAGACTAAGAAATGGCTAATATTTTTTTAAATTTAAAAATTTATTATTTTGTCTACATGGTCATTAAAAATTGTCTCAAAAAATTGTTTCAAAATATTATTCGTGTAATATAAATAAAAATATATTTTTATATAAATTTTTATTTAAAAAATTCACGCACATGTAAATAAAATAGCCAACACTAATTTAAAATAAATTGTTTAAATGTAATCACATAAAAAAAGAAACACCGATTGCAATCAAAGCTGGATTTCTAATTTGATAATATTTTATTTATAAATTATATGTTGGAAAATAATAATAAATTAAAAGTGTAGGGAATATAAGATATTCGGGAATGTAATTTATTACAGAGGTACGAGATGTGAGTTTTTCGGACGGCTATAGATACGATTGACTTGATCTGAGACGCGCTGCTTGCAATTTTATGATTGAATACATTTAGTCTTAAGCGTAAACATTAACTGGTTAGATGGCAATACCGTTACGTCCCTGAATTTCACGGAGTGGGAGTGAAACCAAGCAATAGGAGATAACCCCGCGTTAGCGGACCAGAGCCCCAAACAGTCCGCTAACGCGGGGTTCCACTGTACGTATATGTATAGGCATACTACACTGTTATTCTCCGCCCTCCCTCCCTTTAACTCTCTCCCCCCTCCCTCCCTCCCCCCCTCTCTCTCTCAATTTAACAATAACATTTTCTAGCACAATAATTATAATTTATTTATATGTGTAAATAACTTTATATGACTTCTTACTTTTTCTTATTATTTCATAACTACTTCTAATTTTCTCTCTCTCTCTCTCTTTCTCTCTCTCTCTCTCTCTCTCTCTCTCTCTCTCTCTCTCTCTCTCTCTTTCTCTCTCTCCTTAGTCGTTCACTCATTTTTCTTTTTCTATTCTTCTACTTAAGATTCAAATAAAGTGTTTCTTCTTCTTTTTCTTTTAATATGATAACTACAAATAAACCATAACACAAAGTATTAACTTATCTCAGAATATTTATTTCCATAAAAAATAAAAATTTTGTGTAATATACTGATTGTATAACGCATAGTGTTATACTAATCTTCAAATTAGGCACAGCTGTATTTTCCTTCACGATGTAATCCACGATAGGCACATTTTAAAAATTAATTAAAATATAATCAGAAAAGAAAACAAAACCAATATAACTTTGTTTTGTCATTTTAATTCAATCTCATTGTCAGTCTCAATCTTTAATTTGATATGATATGGATACTTCAAAATTGTCTTAAGAATCTTCATATATATTTATTTAAAAAAAATAAAATACCTGTCACTACAAAATAAGTAAAATCACAACAAAATTACTTTTTAAAAAGAAAGTATTAAAAAGCGCCAAATATACGCGCGCAAGAAACACTCAAAAATCTATTCTTGTACAAAATAATTTTAATTTGGCATTACAAATGTACAAAATTTCAATAAAATTATCTTTTCCCCCAAAAAGAACAAAAATATTTTTTCTTTACAAAAGTAATAATATAAAGAAAATGTGCCAACTATGAAAACAAATGGATATTTATATGAACTAGAACATCTACTTTTACAAATAATTATTTATATACATATACATTACAATAAATATTTTACTACCAAAACTTGGCGCCGCTGAACCAAATAATGGTGCACTTTCTTCATATCATTTGCTTTAATACAAAATCGCTTTCTTACAATTTAACTTACATAGTCGATAAAATAAAGAGAATGTTGTGGTTCTAATCTTGGGTTTATAAACGTATAAAATATAAACAAGCAATTGGAGTCGTGTGGACTAGCGGTGAGAGAGCTATTGTGTAGAACAAGGGATCCCGAGTTCGAAACCAGCCAGCGCTACTTTAATTTTTCAGTCGCTTACAACTTCAGAAGTGGGATAACAATTCATGTTCCCTCAGCTAGGAGGACTAGAAGGAGAGCTGTGACCGTCGTTCGTGGAGGAGAGGTGTAACTTTCGTTAGAGGATTCGCTTACCCCTCGGGTCAGGGAGGCCCTTTCGTGAAGGGGGGATAAGGTTTCCGAGTTGGTCAACATACGTGGCTGCCAAGGGCGGGCGTAGAGCGGGAGATTCACGTGACTGTGGGCCAGTATGAAGACGATTTGTGTGACTACTGTGCGGGCGTGAGAAGGAAACTCACTGCGGAGTCAATTTGTGGAAAGTCACACACTCAGAGAAAATGAACTTTGGAAACAGCCGCCATCAAGAGAAAGACATTCGAGGACGAATGTAAAAGTCAAAATAGCCGAGCTGTAGTCGATAAAATAGAGAGGATCTTGTGGTTCTAATCTTGGGTTCATAAGGGTACAAAATATAAACAAGAGCAGTTGGAGTCGTGTGGACTAGCGGTGAGAGAGCTATCGTGTAGAGCAAGGGATCCCGAGTTCGAAACCAACCAGCGCTCCTTTAATTTTTCAGTCGCTTACAATACTAAAATAATTACTTAAAATGACAATTTTTTACAATCGAAATCGTAATAGCGTTATATACGTATAACATTATATATGCACGTGAGAAAGAAAGAGAGAGAGAGAGAGAGAGAGAGAGAGAGAGAGAGAGAAAGAGAAAGAAAAAGAGGGAAAGAAAAACAGAGAGAGATTGAAACGTACGCACGCACAAGAGATTTAGATATTAAAAATCGCTTCTTTATAAACAAAGTTATATACTAAACGGGAGCGTCCCAGATGCGCACAGTAATAAACGGGCACAGCAAGCTGAGTGAAACGGACACAGACCAAATGCACACGGACCAAACGGACACAATAACCTACAAACTTACCACATGGGTCGCGACTTTTCGGGCACCTCTACCGACGGGGTGGGTGCGGGGGGGGGGGGGGAAGTCCCCCCTCGCACCCCCCGTGTGTGTGTGTGTGTGTGCGTGCGTGCGCGTGTGTGTGT
Organism: Monomorium pharaonis; assembly: GCF_013373865.1. Taxonomy (NCBI): domain Eukaryota; kingdom Metazoa; phylum Arthropoda; class Insecta; order Hymenoptera; family Formicidae; genus Monomorium; species Monomorium pharaonis. The sequence goes on from NC_050474.1 coordinate 15,225,637, forward strand.
GCGTGCGTGCATGTGTGTGTGTGTGTGTGTGTGTGTGTGTGTGTGTGTGTGTGTGTGTGTGTGTGTGTGTGTGTGTGTGTGTGTGTGTGTGTAAAGCATTCTCTGCATCACATAGGTTTGCGACTGTGCGCATTTGGTCCGTGTGCATTTGGTCTGTGCGCATTTGGTCTGTGCGCATTTGGTCTGTGTCCGTTTCACTCAGCCTGCTGTGTCCGTTTATTACTGTGCGCATCTGGGACTCACTCTACTAAACACACACATACACACGTACACACATAACAGATGTACGCACAAAAAAAAACTAGTAAATAATTCGGTTTAGCGGCGCCAAGTTTACGTAATAAAATATTTATTTGTAATATTTGTACAAATAATTATTTGTAAAAGTAAATGTTCTAGTTCGTTTAAACATCTTTTTTTTTCATAGTTAGCGCACTTTCTTTATATCATTATTTTTGTAGAGAAAATATTTTTGTTCTTTTTTGAGAAAAGATAATTTTATTAAAATTTCATACATTTGTAATACAAAATTAAAATTATTTTGTACAAGAACAAATTTTTGAGAGCGTTTCTTACGCGCGTATACTTGGCGCTTTTTTATACCTTTTTTTTAAAAGTAATTTTGTTATATATATATTGGATACTCGCTGCCCAGAATAGTTTTCAATTAAAATATTTCTATAAGAGCTCAAATAAAAGATATAAAATTAAGCCTTTGGCACACGATACAACTTTTCATGCTAGATCGCATACGAGGCGTCTTAATACGTATCCTGACTGGCTCGGATAATTGTCACCAATCGTAAGCCAATGAGGATACGTAGTGAGACGCCTCGTATGCGATCTAGCATGAAAAATCGTATCATGTGTCAAAGGCTTTAAACTTTAAAGTATTATGTGGCCCCCTGCGATTCAAAATGGCTGCTCTAATATGGCGGATGTAATGCGCAAAATGGCAGAAAATCTGTATATTTTAACATTTATCAATAAATGTTAAAAATTTTTCTGCTTTCTCTTCTTAAGAAATATCAATTTTTTATTTTTTCCTAAATAGAGCAAATTTTTTCATAAGTTCCATGTATTATTTCGCATATATAAAAATCAGTAAAAAACTATAAATTTGTATTTATATAAATATAGTTTAACTACATATGTTGTTGATCTTTCTGACAATATATATTGAATTAATCTGTAATAAATATTATATATTCAAGTATTAAGCATCACATTCATGGATTATCACGAAGTATCAGTTCACATACAATCTTCGAAGTTAAGCAACATTGCCGATGGCTGACGAAAGTATAGATAATCGTTTTTCCGATTGCAGAAGTTAAACAATGTTATAAATGTAACTATATGGCTTGGGTAAGCGCATATACAAGATTATTGCAAAAATTAAGCAACACTAATACAGCAATAAAAAAGCAATACAGAAATAGTCCAAATTTTTTCAATTTTTTTACTATATTTGCTATTCTAGAATAATTATATAAGTCTCAGACTGACTAAACAGCGTTTTTCAATAGTGTAAACAATATTTAAGCAATATGTAGACAGATATTTGACTAAAAAAGATCTAAAAATAAGACTAGTGGATGTCCAAAACGCATCTAAAACAAGTCCAATATAAGTCTAATTTCTGTCTATATTTAGTCAAATTGGTCCGCCAGGGATATAAACAAAACAATCAAAATAGATAATTCAAAATCAAATCATCGATAATTCGAAATTCTCAAACTATTCAAATTCAAATCTTTTAGAAAACGAATCAAATCCAATCATATTCGATTCGAATTTAAGCCATTCGCAAATCTCTAATTTATATATTACATACTTTAATATATATTATATCCATACACAGCATACCTTAAACTATTCAAGTTCTGTTTACATACTTTTGCCAGCATATGATATTCCGGATGCATGTAAGTCATAACAAAATGTTGTGCCATTAATTGTACGTGTTGCTGAAATTGTGTGGCTAATAAAAGACGTTGTTCAAAATTTACCAATGCTGGCAGCTCAGGTTCTGCAAGGGCCGGTACCACCGAGCATTTCTAAAAGCAATGAATTAGAACTTCTTTACTACTAGTTTTTGTTTTTTCACAAAAACTTGCATTTGTGTTTAAATATAACTTAAGAATAGGAAAAGTTTGAAGTAATTAGTTAAAGCTTTCCCCAAAAATAATTACCATACAATTTACCGATTCTAAAAAATAGAGCAGAGAAGGGAGTTATAAACCATCATTTTGTTTTATTTAACCCAACAAATATGTATATGACGCACGCACGCACACACATATAATTCTTGTTAATACAAGTTTGTTACCCATAAAGTTCTACCAATCATGTTATAAACAAAAGTTCTTCGGATAGTTCTTAAGATAGTTCTTAGTGCCTAATAATAACACTAGTTTACACCTAAAAATTATTTCAAACCAGACAAGATGTTTCTAATCGATTTTTAAGTGCTGAAAATGATGCCGTAATTCACATTTCACCAGTACGTTAAGTTTCTAAAATAATTAAGGTTTAATACGTAAAAGATGGCATTTGTAATGCTTGAGATTTTTCTGTAAAAAAAGTTAATTCCAATGGAACTTGTAAGAGTTGCCAGCAGTAAAGAAATAATAATAGAATTCTTGATAATGACTAATCTGGCAATAATTTATTAATAAGAAAAAACAACTCTTTCCATAGACAAAGGTTGAGGAGTGCAGATGTGCTTTCTAACACATCTCTCAAAACAACACTGATCCATTTTTGCGAAATTAAATACGACAGACATTCAATGTATGCATTGTAAATTAAATAAGATATTGTTGCTTTTTATAAATTTTTCATATCGTTTTATTAATCTTAATTAATTGAGTTTGTGATAATTTCCATGTTAAAATTGCTTGGTAACTACATGTTCCTCTGTAATTTTAGATTCACTTGAAAAGAGCCAGAAAGCGTCTGGCCAAAACGTTGTAAGTTTCTTCTTATTAATAAAGTATTGCCAGACTAGTCATTATCAAGCATTCTATTATTTAAAAAAGTTAATGTTATCTAGAAATTCTAATACAATGTCATAAATGTTCATCTTCTACAAAATGCATTTTTTACTTAAACTAGAACACTACATTGCGCGCGCCATTTAGCCTTTTTATATTGAACGTTGCACTTATTCTTCTTCTGTATTTATATTCAGTTTATATAGCTACACTTTTATATGTAATTTTATGTTTATATATAATTTTATTTTCGAATGTTTTTCATTAATTCTTATTTCTTCTCTCTAAAACTCTCTTTCTCACTCGCTGTGTCTCCTTCTAATTACTTGCCAAACGTAATCTCTTGCTCTATATTTTCATGTTGTTTAATATTACTCTCACACACTTTACCTTATTTACCCCCCCCCCTCTCTCTCTCTCTCTCCTTCTCCCTCCTTCTCTCCCTCTCTACTTCCCTCCCTCCCTAAAATTTGCGACGTAGCTTTCCTTCGGGAACCGCCAGGTCGAAAGGGGCCTGTCCAATTAATCGGTAATGACTATTAATGCTAACTGGTAACGCTTTCTCAACGAAATCGGTAGCTCACGAGAACGGTATCTACGAAATATTGCCTGAAAAGGCTCTCTCAACGATATCGGTAACTCGCGAAAACGGTATCTTCGAAATATTATATATTTTGGGCGCCAGGCGCGGATTTCCGCGCCACACAATAATTTACGATAATTCGGTAGCCAAAAAGCGTTACGAAAGATTATTACGCGAAATGTCAAATTCTTAGATACCTAATATTATACTTTATTATTACAGCACCTTCTATCTCTTACACTCAAACTCTCTCTTTCACACTAATCTTTTTTTCTTTCTCTATCAAATTTCTTTCATTTTTCAAATACGGCAACCAGCTCTCTTTCTCTTTTTCAATCAAATTTTGTTTCTCAAATATTTCTTTCTCTTTCAAATACGGCAAACTGTCAAAAGTTTGACAGCCGCAAACGACAGAGTCAAGCAAGTCACACAGCACAAACTTGACAACCAACAACCAATCGCGGAAAAGCGGTGACAAAATAAATAACACTCCTTTTTAAAAAGTGGATTATTTTTTCAGCCATACTATAAAAATGCAATAAGACATTTCGTCTGGTTTAAAATAATAAAAAAAATTTTTCTGTAAACTAGTGTAACCTATGACTTTTTATAATTTCCAACTCATGCAAACTACGCACCACATATTCATCGATCAACATAATCTTTACATAAAACAAGAATTAATCATAAATTGATAAATTGATAAATTGGAACACAATGCACAAATAAGCATTTTTATTATAAATTATTAAATATATTTTAATTTTAAATTTTTTAAATAATTGTAATTTTATTTGTATAATTTGTATTAAAAAATATAATCATGTGTAAGATTTCCCTCCCTGAACAAATGTAAAGAAATTATTGTGAAAAATAACATCTCAGCCAAAAGGCTTTTTTTTTTAAACTTCAAAACTTTAAAACTTTAAATTCTTTTAAAATTTCGATTATTTGAAATTGTCGAAAGTAACAACTCTAGTTAAAGTTCCTTAAAAAAACTCTAATTGTAACTTTGTTATAAACTTTGACTATATAAGTATGGACTGCTAGCAGTCCGTAGTCAACATCTGCAGCGCTACAAGAAACCAAACGAGAGAACGGCGAACTGATGTACGCTATCACAGTTAAGTGTGCATATATACGTATCTATACTGTGACGTTATGCTCGTAATCGACACACACTTACATGTGATAAATCTCTATACTGCGCACATATTTGAACATAACCTCATGGCATTTAAAACTCCCGGGTTTTTAGTATTTGGTAGCGCTGCAGATCGTTGTCATGTTGGATACGGAACCTCTCACTTGCTCTAATGGGAAAAATAGGCTGCTAGCAGTCCATACTTATATAGTCAAAGGTTATAAATAATAAATTATTTCTCAACTTTAAATAATTTTTCTTACCATAGTATTACTTTCTATCGGTTGTATTGTATTATCTACAACTTTTCTCTTTTTCGATACTTCTTCTTGTTCTTGTGTTGAGAACATCAAGGTTAATTCAAGTAATTCTGCAATTAAATCATACTGTTCCTTACGAGGAACTTCTACAGCTCTATCTGTTCTAAGCTCCTCCTTGTCCACTAATAATATATGTTCCACACAGTTAGAAATATTGATTAATATAAAATAATTAATTGTTATACACAGAAAAATATATATTAAAAAAAAGAAACTTTTTAATAATAATAAAAATAATTATCATTCCAAAAAGAATGCATACATAAATCTGTTTCTTCATCCTCCAAGATGTTATATTCAGGATCTGCTTCTGGATCATCTTCCATAGTTGGTTCTTGCGTCAAAGGTTGTGTAAATTCTTTCAGAAAGTTATCCCAATCTTCATCTTCATGTTCACATTCCCAATCTTCGGTCATATCAGCAGTTATATCAGGTGGTACGAATGCTTGCTCTATTTCCTCCAAAGAAGTTTCACTTAACGATAACTTGGAGCGTGTTCTTTGACCAATACTTTCTTCTTCCGTTACTTGTGGAATACTTAAAAATAATTCGTCAATTATTATTAAAATAAGTTGATATTCATAGACATCTTATACAAGCAAAAAAAATTGCACTACTCGGCAAAAAAATTTTGGTCAAGTAACGCAAACTAGAATAGATGTTTCCTATAGTTTTTGATATACTTAATTCAAATTTGTAAATAAAATATTCTAGTGCATTAAACTTTTGAGAAAAATAAGATTGAAAATGTACTCAGTATCTTTTTTCTTACATTTCTGATATAATAGATTTTTATTTACAGATGTAGTTTTAGCGTGTTAAAAGTTATACGACCTATGAAACACCTATTCTGATTAAAGTTAATTGATTAAAACTTTTTGTTGACCAGTGTTATCAGAGTATTTGCTTTAATTTTCTAAAAAAATTCCTGGATTTCTCAAAAATTTTATTAAAAATTCGAAGATTAGAAATTTTTTAATATTTCTTAATCACAAAGAAAAGTTACTTAAATTTTGTTAAATATTAACACTAGAACAACCAACTCGTCAAAATGACGAGTTTCAGATTTCTTAAATTATAAAACTATTGAGATGATTTTTGTCAGACTTCTTATTTTTGGTTCAACTATTTAAATATCAAAGAAATTAAAATTAATATTTAAGTTTTAAATTAAAAAATGATAGAAATAAGTATACATTTAATACCAATTGCTTTTTAATATTGTTTTAATTATCAATAAATACTAAAAAAAATAAATATAAATATGAATTAAATGACATAAAAATCTTGTTTACAATGCACAAATCTAAGGCCTGTTCTTTTTTGCTATGTTGCTGCATTGGTGCAATAAGTTAAAATGAGAAAAAATATACTTGTCTTACCTTGCACCAGTGCAGCAGTGCAGCGAAAAAGAACAAGACACTAGTTAAAAATACGGAATCCAAAATAATGATTAGGAATAATGATAATTATGGAACAAACGCAAGAACAATTTGGAATGCAATATATTATCTTCTATCATTGTTTTTTAAATAAAAATTTGTAAAACCACACAAGAATGTACTTATAGCTAATCCATTGTCAACATTTTGAAGCTTATCAAGAAAAAAAAAATTAAAGAAATAATTTTATCAGGGAAAATTTATATTTAAAAGTTTTTCTTTCAATATCGATTAAAAATCCATGATTTTTAAAGATAATTAAATTGTTAGAAAATTCTAGGTTTTCTTGATTTTTTGTTGGTAAACATCCATGTTATTAAAAACTCCTGTTACAATAAATCTATAATATATTCCACACATACGCAGGTATTTTAAAAACGCCTTTGGAATCATATTGTATATGCGATATTTTTTGTTCAGAAGAGGTTACATCCCTATGTGTTGTTACTAATAATTGTGTGTTGATATCGCTACTTGATGTATGTTCCACTTCTTTATCATCATCACTCTGCTTATCATGTTCAGGATTATATTCCTCATCAGATGAATCTTCTGGTAATTCCTCCTGAATCAAAGCTTGTACTTCCGAAGAAGTGTTCTGCGCTGTAGTAATAGGCCATGGTATATTGACTTTTGCAGCTGCTAATTTTCTATAAAAAAAAATTAAAAGTCACAAATCTAATTAGCTGAACACAAGATATTCAAAGTTATTGATATATTTTATCAAATTCATTATATATTATATAATACTTTTATAGAAAACTCAAATTTGAAAATTAAAAAATCTTTGCTAGTAATTTTCATGGAAAACAAACTTGGAAAAGTTAAAAAATTAAAAAATTCACTGGTCTGTTATGAACAAAATCTCTTGTAATTGAAAGAAAATTTTTAATAAGTTTTTTTTCAGAATTTTTTAATCTTTGGAATTAAATTATTGATAATAGTATAAATCATAATAGTATAAACATAAAAAAATAAGTTTTAAAGAAAATTTTATTAAAAATAAGAAAATAATAAAAAGTAATATACATAATATGTAATATTTTTATAAATTTGTCATTATTTATTTACCATTTCACGATTTACTTGAACTACTTTTATTCTGATCTATTTGTTATAGAATATTAAATTTTAATAAATTCTACTAAACATAATAACATTAAATTTATTCATTAAGTCTTCATTAAGTTTAAGTTTTACTGGATTCTTCATAATCTTAATATCTTTCAAAAATTAGAATATAGAATCAGAAATTTTGTATTAAATTCTCATTAAATTTAAAGAAAATAGTATTAAAAATGTCGATTAAAACAAATTTTCATATTTAAATCTGTAATATTTTAATGCTATTTATTCTAATTTCCATCATGATAAGAATTTTTGTTTTTTCTAAAAAATTTAATATTTTATAAATTTGTAGTAAATCAAACTTCCATATTCTACAATTAATGATTTTATTATATTTTACAACTATGTATCGTAAACATTACAAACACAAATAACAAAATAATTAAGTCAGCAATCTAAGATACATACTTGGCTTTAGCTCTTGTGAGCTTAGGGCCGATATCATTTTCTGTATCCTGAAGCCATTTTTGTACCATTGTCATTAAATGTTCGTAAGGAATTACGTGTTTCAAAATATTTTTAACATTAGTAGCAGTTAAATTCGTTTTGGCAGCTTCAGCATCGAGTTGCCTTTCAATTTCCTCTTCCATTTCATTAAGCACCGATGCTTCTTCAACAGTTTCTCTTTTATGCTTACTAGATGGTTCATAATTATCCACTTCAGATATATCGATTTGTAAGTCAGCATTTTCGGAATCAGTCGAATTTTCGCTATTAACATCGTTAAAATCGAAATTAATTGAAAAAGATAGATTGCATTTTCTGGGTGATTCGGTGAAGGGAATGGAAGCTGTCAATACATCGGTGTCATTCTGCACAAACTTGGTTGTGGATTCGTCCATTTTAAAGAAAATAATAAAATTGATTAAGTTTACACGAAATTATACATTCCAATTGTATTATGTTTATTTTCTTGACATTGCTTGACAATGACATACGTCTTTCAACATAACGTAATATATAACCAAAGAAAATATACTAAGTATATAACAGTAAAGGCTATGGGTACCATTAAGGTGCAAATTCATGAGAAAGCCAGCGTTGATCGTCGACACGTGACGTCACTTTGCTCTAGTGAATTTAAGCTGATCAGCCAATGATTAAACACATTCACTAGTTATTTACTATTTAATACGCATACCAAGGCTGCGTTCCGATATGTAGAGCACTAGAAAAGTAGGTATTCTCACGTCTGCCATTTTTCTTCAAACTAGCAAGTAACTAGCATGAAAAGTTAGATATGTTTTGTACATTGTATACGTCAATAATGTTTGAAAACGCCAAACTTTATGCGACAATAAAACGAAGACATGATATTTATAATCTTGAGACTGTAAGGGTGACGTCCCATGGCGCGTATTGCGATACGCGCGTATCGGGCGTATTAAATTTCGACCAATGACAGACGATCCGCCGTTTTTGATACGTTGACGATCCGCGGAAATTCATAATCGAGCGGATTGCACACATATATATGCACAGTCGTATAATGTTACATGGCGTGTGCACTGGGCGGTGTATATAATTTACTTCTTTTTACTATAACCTCTTCAGATTTATGAGTACTACGCGTGGTACTCCTTCTTGTCACTTTTTGTGTACTTCTTATGGGCACGAAAAGGTTAGAAATGGCCACGCATGCTTGTGTGTGTGTATGTTCGATACGCCGAAATGTGGCTCTTATGTCCCATGGAGCGGATTACGCGGAAGCAGAATCAGCGGATCACTAATCACGGGATCGTTCTAATAGAACCTTTTCAAAAATTCCGTTGAAACAGTCCCATGATTGGTGATCCGCTCGTTCCGCTTCCGCGTAATCCGCTTCATGGGACATAAGAGACATATTTCGGCGTACTGAAAGCAGCGGAATGTCTGTGATTGGTTGCAGAGTTCGATACGCCCGATACGCGCGTATTGCGATACGCGCGTATCGGGCGTATTAAATTTCGACCAATGACAGACGATCCGCCGTTTTTGATACGTTGACGATCCGCGGAAATTCATAATCGAGCGGATCGCACACATATATATGCACAGTCGTATAATGTTACATGGCGTGTGCACTGGGCGGTGTATATAATTTACTTCTTTTTACTATAACCTCTTCAGATTTATGAGTACTACGCGTGGTACTCCTTCTTGTCACTTTTTGTGTACTTCTTATGGGCACGAAAAGGTTAGAAATGGCCACGCATGCTTGTGTGTGTGTATGTTCGATACGCCGAAATGTGGCTCTTATGTCCCATGGAGCGGATTACGCGGAAGCAGAATCAGCGGATCACTAATCACGGGATCGTTCTAATAGAACCTTTTCAAAAATTCCGTTGAAACAGTCCCATGATTGGTGATCCGCTCGTTCCGCTTCCGCGTAATCCGCTTCATGGGACATAAGAGACATATTTCGGCGTACTGAAAGCAGCGGAATGTCTGTGATTGGTTGCAGAGTTCGATACGCCCGATACGCGCGTATCGCAATACGCGCCATGGGACGTCACCCTAAGGGTGACGTCCCATGGTGCGTATTGCGATACGCGCGTATCGGGCGTATCGAACTCTGCAACCAATCACAGACATTCCGCTGCTTTCAGTACGCCGAAATATGTCTCTTATGTCCCATGAAGCGGATTACGCGGAAGCGGAACGAGCGGGTCACCAATCATGCGACTGTTTCAACGGAATTTTTGAAAAGGTTCTATTAGAACGATCCCGTGATTAGTGATCCGCTGATTCTGCTTCCGCGTAATCCGCTCCATGGGACGTAAGAGCCTCATTTCGGCGTATCGAACATACACACACACAAGCATGCGTGGCCATTTCTAACCTTTTCGTGCCCATAAGAAGTACACAAAAAGTGACAAGAAGGAGTAGCACGCGTAGTATTCATGAATCTGAAGAGGTTATAGTAGAAAGAAGTAAATATATACATCGCCCAGTGCACACGCCATGTAACAATATACGACTGTGCATATGTATGTGTGCGATCCGCTCGATTATGAATGTCCGCGGATCGTCAGCGTATCAAAAACGGCGGATTGTCTGTCATTGGTCGAAATTTAATACGCCCGATACGCGCGTATCGTAATACGCACCATGGGACGTCACCCTAAAAGTTATTGCGATGTATTATATATATAAAACATCATGCTAGTTACTTGACTAGTTTGAAGAAAAATGGCGGACGTGAGAATACTCACTTTTATAGTGCCTTACGATATGCACTACCAGTACTGAAAATCTATAGTTCACGTCACATACACTATAGAATTTCAGTACTGGCAGTAAATATCGGAACGCAGCCCTAGGCTCGTGGTTTGTTCGCGTCGCCATGCTCCAACATGCTCCTACTCACTCCAACGCATTCTAATAGGTTGGCGTCATCGGAATCAAGGGGTCTGTTCGCGTCACATGCCCCAACATGCTCCTATTCACCCCATAGCACTCCAATACGTTGATTCCGATGATGCCAACCTATTAGAATGCGTTGGAGTGAGTAGGAGCATATCGGAGCATGGCGACGCGAACAAACCAAACGTATTGGAGTGCGTTGAGGTGAATAGGAGCATGTTGGGGCATGTGACGCGAACAGACCTTAGGTCTTTGACGCTAGCGGCTGCAGTCCACTTGACGCTACAAATGCTTTGAAGCGTTTGATTGACCAATCGAAACAAAGATTTTTACGAATTGACCAATCAAAGAATGCTTCGAAACGTTTGTAGCGTCAAGTGGACCGTAGCCAGTGTCAAGAAGAAAAAGTTTAAGGGCCATCTACAATGGAGTGTTTTAGCCGTAACAGCACTAAGGGCCACCGCACAAACTCTTCCATAAGAGCCACCGCACAAGCTTTTTCGTAACACGTTACGTTAAGTGCTCCATAAGGGCCACCGCACAAACTCTTCCATAACGCGTTACGTTACGTTAAGTACTCCATACGAACCTAAGTTGTACTTAAAATTTAACTTAAATCAACGCAATAAGCCTACGTTCTAATATATACATTTCCCTACGCTAATATGTACAGTATGGTCCTCGTAGTGCGAGGTGTGTGTGATACGCTGGCGACTGTGTCGCGGTGTGTCTACGCACGCTGAGTTTGGGTGCCCTGATTGGCTACGGCGGCGGTGCGTGTGATCGGTGTCGGCTAAAGCTGGTCACACACACTTTCCGTAGAACGTAACAGTAAGATTTCGACATGTTGGATTGGGCGACCGTAACAGTAAGCGACTAAATCAAGTACGTGATTGGTCAAAACCTTACTGTTACGTTCTACGGAAAGTGTGTGTGACCCGCTTAATGCCTCGGTAGGCTGCGGCGGCGCGCGCGCCGGTCGGTCGGCGCGGTGATTGGCGGCGGGTGCGGTATCGGCGGCAGCGGTGCGGTGTTGTGCGGCGGCCCTAAGGCCTAACGCTAGCGGCGCAGTGAATCGGCGCGGTCGTCGGCACGGTGCCCGGTGTCAGCTGTTCGGCGCATCAGCTGTTCGCTCGTCGGCGTTGTTGTCACCCATCGACATATAGAATGGACTGAGCATTGCGATAGGTTAGCGCGCGCCTGCTTTAGAGTGAGAGGTACTACACCTGAGGCCTATGTTTGTCTCTTTTGCAAGCTTCTGATTTGTTATTTCGTCCCCCTCCATTCACGGAGGAGGACGAAATAACAAATCAGAAGCTTGCAAGAGAGACAAACATAGGCCTCAGGTGTAGTACCTCTCACTCTAAAGCAGGCGCGCGCTTGCCTATCGCAATGCTCAGTCCATTCTATATGTCGATGATCGCAATGCTCAGTCCATTCTATATGTCGATGTTGTCACCACGCGTGGTGACAGGTCGCGGAGTCGGTTCCTCCTCAATGCGGAGTCCCCGGGTCGGGACGACGGCGACCGCTCAGTGCGCGGCCGAGAGCTAGGGCACGGATCGTATTGGTGAGCGGCCCCTCAATACGCGGCCAGGAAGGCACTCACTGCGTGCCCGGGTAGGATCGCTAGGTTAGGTGACGGCGCTCAATATGCGCTCGAGGATGCCTGGCTCAGTACACCAGGAGGAACGGTCTGCTCACTTCGCAGGCCGGGGAAGCTCTGTCTTCCGTCGCGAGTGGAGGGCTTATATACCCTCCACTCGGTGGTGAGGGAAAGAGAGAAGAGCGGAGGGAGCGAGCGAGGTAGGGGTAACGGCCTTACCTCCGTTCAAGCGGTAGTGGAGGAACGGCTCGTTACAAACTTAAGAACTTACGTTAAAAGTTTCTTTGTGCGTTGATGTAAGTTTAATTTTAAGTACGAACTTAGGTTTATGGAGCACTTAATGTAACGTAACGTGTTACGAAAAAGGTTGTGCGGTGGTTCTAAAACAACGGCAATGCTGTCTAGAATAAAAACGACGTAGCAATAACATACAAGCCGGCCATCAAAGAAAGGCGACCAAAAACTAATCCCGAATGCCCCAACGCTCATCGTAAGCACACAATGAATTGGCTCAATGTTTGCTGTAGGCTGTAAACAGTAAGGGCCACCGCACAAACTCTTCCATAACGCGTTACGTTACGTTAAGTACTCCATACGAACTTAAGTTGTACTTAAAATTTAACTTAAATCAAAACTTAAGAAATCCTTAACGTAAGAACTTAAGAACTTACGTTAAAAGTTTCTTTGTGCGTTGATGTAAGTTTAATTTTAAGTACGAACTTAGATTTATGGAGCACTTAACGTAACGTAACGTGTTACGAAAAAGCTTGTGCGGTGGCCCTAAAGCAATACGAAGTGGAGACATTTTCTACGACTACTGCTACGGCCTACGACTCTCCATTGTAGATGGCCCTTTAGGGAGCGTTTCCACCAAGCGCGTCACGCGTCGCGTCGTCCTTCGCGTCCAATCAAAACGTCCCATTTTATTATGATAAAATATAATCCCACACAACACACTTTATCCTAGGGATGTCCCTATGATGTCATTTTGGGATATCGCAATATCGTTGGATATCCGTGGACCGTCTGCGATATCCAAGAGATATCCAAGGGATGCACAAATGTCCACCGATTTGACATCCTGCAGATATCTCAAACGATATCCAGAGGATGTCCAAGGGATTTCCTGAGATATCGTAATATACCCTAGTAAAAAAATTTGACAGAATTAAAAAAATTGTTTTCAGGATTTCTGATAAATATTCCGATTTTTTATAAGAATTGAAACATTTCTCGGAAAAACTTTAAAAATAAAAAATTGTGATTAATTTAGAAAATTTTTGAATATTTCTAAGTATTTTTGAGAGTTTCTAAGAATTGAAAAAAACTTGAACAAAAAATAAAAAATTCTAATTATTTTTACGGTAATCTTGTAAAAGGAAGAAGACTATAACAACATGTTTCAGCCAAGCCACAGTCGTACCCGTTAAAGCAAGTTTAATTTCTATATTTGAAAAAACGGTCACCCATCCAAGTGTCAACCATCGCCGACGTTGCTTGACTTCGAAGACCGTACGCATCCTAACGCCACGTGATAATCCATGAACACTTCTTGTCTATGCATACATATTTGTTATGCATACATATCATTACAAGAGATGTTATCAGAAGGATGAAATATGTATGTATAGTTAACTTATATTTTTATGAATAAATATGAAGTTTTAGTTTTTTTATTCATTTTTACATATGCGTGCAAAATAGCATGGAATAACTTATTAAAAAATTTGTTTTTGCTCTGTTTGTATAAAATTAAAAAAATTTTTTAATGTCATTTTTTATAATTTTTTAGTATTATTAATACCCACACACTTTATCCTGAGGATATTCCAAATTATCCCAGACAGACGAAGGCGATCCCACGGATATCTCAATGAGTAGCTCCCGGGATATCCTACAAAAATATCTTAAAATATCGTAAAATATCTTAAGATATCATATGATATCTTATTAATATATTTTGATATCCCCCAAAAATATCTTAAAATATTATAAAATATTGTAAGATATTCATTAATATCTTACGATATTCTATTACATCCAAATAATATCCCATCATATCTTTTTTATCTCTACAATTAATGGAGCATAAATCAAGTGTAAAGAGAAAGTTAATTATAATGTAACAAAAGAGTGACAGAAGCGTAAATTAAATCTTTAAGAAACGTAGATTAAAACGTCAGAACATAAAGAAAATACACTTATGGAAACAATGTGGCATATTAATAATATGCTACATATACTAAAAAATTATAAAAAATGACATTAAAAAAATTTTTTTATTTTATACAAACAGAGCAAAAACAGATTTTTTAATAAGTTAGTCTACATACTATTTTGCGCGCCGCATATATAAAAATAGTAAAAAAAGTAAAAAAAAAGGTAAAACTTCATATTTATTTATGAAAATATAAGTTAACTATACATGTTTTATCCTTCTGACAACATCTATTGTAATGATCTATAACAAATATGAATCCATAAACAACCCCTACAGCATGAAATATTGCTGCAACGTTGCAGAAATATTGCAATAGTGCATAATATAACCAATATTGCAGAAATATTGTAGCAATATTACAAATATAATATTCCCTAGCAAATGTTGTGCAATATTGTAGCAATATTACAAATGTAATATTTCCTAACAGATATTGCACAATATTGTGGCAATATTATATTGCAACCGTGCAAAATTTATTTCCGTATAATCCGTATTTCTTAATCTAGAACTAACAATAAGTAATATTTTACATAGTTTTAAGGGACAAATAAAAAAATAGAGCAGGATATTTTTATTTTAAATTTTTATGTAAGATTAGAGCTAAAAGATACATAGATGTGCAACAAATTCTGTAATCACGACAGCGTTACGTCCCATACTAGATTGAGTGAAGCAAGTCCAGAAGATGTTCACTCTGACTTATATCAAGAGGCACGGTAGTGCCTCGCGCCAAGTGTATGCGCAACGAGGCACCACCGTGCTTCTTTTACGCGAGACGTCGTTTGCGAGAAGACCGTAGTTATCGGATCTCAATAACGACTTAATTGATTGATTTCTAAATAGGCTTAATGGATAGCTTACATCCGATTTATATAATAAAAGTGTTTTTATTTTTCCGCTATATGACTTACGAGCGGAGATATCGCGATTAGAATTTTTCACTCAAGAGTAAATTTGGTTTAAGAAACGTCGTAGTCATCATTATTGTCATTGTCATCGTCGTCGCCCGGCGTCTAGGACGAATGGTGGGGACTTGTACTGTTGTATCCTCGTTTATCTTGTGTGCACAAACATTTGACAACAAGGATGAACGATGCACTATGCGCCATGAAACGGAACGCACCATGTGTATCGTGATTGGTGAAGACAATCGAGTCTGCGCCGCCGCGTGTCGATCGAGTGACAGTTCGAGGTTAGAGACGTGTTGACGTGTGCGAGGTTAGCGGCGAGTTAGTTTTTATTAGTGTTATGCATAATTATGCATATTACATCGTGGAGTACATCGTGGATTACATTGTAGAGGGAAAATAATCAGATAAGTTATATAGAATTTTCATTTTTGTATAGAATAAACTATTCTGAAATAAAATTGATACTTTGTGTTATGTTTCTTTTTTTAGTTTTAAAAGAAAGAGGAAGAATTACAAATCTTACACTGTCAAGGTGTATTTTAGACAATTCCAAAAAAGCTGAAGTTGACGGAATAGCAGCAAGAAGCGTATAAAATCATTAATACTATAACCTTATTTACAAAGCTACTAGTTCTATGTTATTTACAAAGCTACTAGTATTGGATAGTAATGATTTCCAGTCAAAATTTCTATATGGTAAGAAAAATTTTCATCATACATTCACAAAGATCACATTCAAAATTTTAGTTATTGTTTAATTAATGCTCTTGAAACATATAATCTTATATCGGCTTGGCAAACTTGAGAAGTTTCCGTAACAGCCACTCTTTTGTTCACCATTACATAAGATTAATACTTTGTGTTATGTTTCTTTTTTTAGTTTTAAAAGAAAGAGGAAGAATTACAAATCTTACACTATCAAGGTGTATCTTAGACTTAAGCCAATTTTAAAGAAGCTGAAGTTGACTGAAGAGCAGCAGGAAGCGTTCAAAATCACTAATTCTACAACATTACTTACAAAGCTACTAGTTCTACAATGTTACTGAGTAAGCTACTAGTACTGGATAGTAATAATTTGTTACTCTTTCTTAATACTACAATGCTCACTATTTAGTTTGGATTTAAAATTTCTATATGGTAAGAAAAATTTTCATACATTCACAGATCATATTCAAAATTTTACAGTTATTGTTAATGAATCTATTTTGTTCTTATTATGCTCTTGGAACATATAATCATGTCAGCTTGGCAAACTTGAGAAGTTTCTGTGACAGCCACGCTTTGTTCATTATTACAAGCCGGCACATGATTATATGTTGCAAGCGCTTTAGTGAAACATGGACAAAATATGTTGCAAGCGCTTTAAGTGAAACATGGACAAAAGGTTTATTATCAATAATTGTAAAAGACAATAAACATAATTTTAAAAGTACAATTATAATTTAACTACAAATAAAAAATTTTTTAAATGTCTTTTTGAATGCATGAAAAGAATTGCATTAATTATAATAAATTGTTTTTCGGGATAGACAGTACTACACAATATTATTCTCCCTTCCTTCCCTCTCTTTCTCTCTTTCTCTCTCTTTCTTAATTTAACAATAATACTTTTTCTAGCACAATAATTATAATTTATTTATACGTATAAATAACAAATATGTGTAAATTGTTCACCATTACAAGCCGGCATATGTATGTTCCAAGAGCATTAAGTGAAACACAGACAAAATAGGTTTATTGCCAATAATTGTAAGAGAACAATAAACATAATTATAAAAGTATTATAATAAAGTGTTTTGGGATAGACATTTTTTAAAAGATTTACTACGCAATATTATTCTCTCGCCTTCCCTCTCTCTTTCTCAAATCCTTCTAGCACACTTATTATACATTTATATTTAAAAAATTAGAATATATTTAATATTCCAATATTATTTAAAGTAACGTTAACTTTTATATATATTATAAAAAGAAATGAGATATCTGACACTACAAAATGAGTGAAATCCCAACAAAATTACCTTTTTAAAAAAAAGGTATAAAAAAGCGCCAAGTATACGCGCGCATGAAACGCCCTCAAAAATCTATTTTTGTACAAAATAATTTTAATTTGGCACTACAAATGTACAAAATTTTAATAAAATTTTCTTTTCCCCCAAAAACAACAAATAATTTAATTTCTCTACAAAAGTAATGATATGAAGAAAATGCGCCAACCATGAAAATGGATGTTCATACAAAACATCCACTTTTACAAATAATTATTTGTACAAATATTATAAATAAATATTTTAATACAAATTTTACTACAAAAACTTGGCGCTGCTAAACCTAAAGAAAAAGAAAGAGAGCTGGCAAATTATTCGGTTTAGCGGCGCCAAGTTTTTGTAGTAAAATTTGTATTAAAATATTTATTTATAATATTTGTACAAATAATTATTTGTAAAAGTGGATGTTTTAGTTTGTATGAACATCCATTTTTATGGTTGGCGCATTTTCTTCATATCATTACTTTTGTAGAGAAATTAAATTATTTGTTGTTTTTGGGGGAAAAGAAAATTTTATTAAAATTTTGTACATTTGTAGTGCCAAATTAAAATTATTTTGTACAAAAATAGATTTTTGAGGGCGTTTCATGCGCGCGTATACTTGGCGCTTTTTTATACCTTTTTTTTAAAAAGGTAATTTTGTATATAATACATTAATTAAACATGTGTGAACCATACATGCATGTGTAATTCTAGCGTATAAATTGATCAGGATGGGCATTTTCTGGACTTGCTTCATTTTAATGCTTACTTAAATCTAGAATGGAACGATATTCGATATCCGTTGGTGTATGTTAATTTAATTAATTACTTTTTTAATTAATAATTTTTTTAATTATTGTGCCGTAACGGTATGACAATAAATTCATTTTCCGTTTTTCGTATAATACACATCTTACATATTATTTGATTAATTTAACCACCTGCAACATTTCCTTCATATTGCGCATTAACGTTTCAGAAATATTACAGCAATCTTACAAGAAATATTGCAGCAATATTGCTGAAATATTACAGAAATCTTACGGGGAATATTGCAGAAATATTGCAGACATATTGCACAATATTGTTTTGGAGCGGACATAGGAATATTGCTGCAATATTGCAGCAATATTTTCTGCAATATTCCAATCTTGCAAAATAATATTTCTGCAACGTTGCAGCAATATTTCATGCTGTAGGGGAAGAAGTGTTTATGGATCACCACGAAGCGTTAGAATGCGTACGGTCTTCAAAGTCAAGCGACATCGGCGAGGGTTGACACTTGGATGGGTGACCGTTTTTTCAGGTATAGAGATATTAAACTATTAAACATGCTTTAACAGGTACGACGGCTTGGCTAAAACATGTTATATTATAGTCTTCTTTCTTTTACAAAATTGCCGTAAAAATAATTAGAATTTTTTATTTTTTGTTCAAGTTTTTTTCAATTCTTAGAAACTCTCAAAAATACTTAGAAATATTCAAAAATTTTTTCAATTAATCAAAATTTTTTATTTTTAAAATTTTTTTGAGAAACGTTTCAATTATAAAAAATCGAAACATTTATCAGAAATCCTGAAAAAAATTTTTTTAATTCTGACAAATTTTTTTACTAAGATATATTACGATATCTCAGGAAATCCCTTGGACATCCTCTGGATATCGTTTGAGATATCTACAGGATATCAAATCGGTGGACATTTGTGCATCCCTTGGATATCCCTCGGATATCGCAGACGGTCCACGGATATCCAACGATATTGCGATATCCCAAAATGACATCCCAGAGACATCCCTAGGATAAAGTGTGCTGTGTGGGTATATACCACATTATTTCGATAAATGTACTTTCTTTATGTTCTGTTTTAATTTACGTTTCTTAGAGATTTAATTAACGCTTTTGTCACTCGTTTATTACATTATAATTCACTTTTCCTTTACACTTGATTTACGCTCTATTAATTGTAGAGATAAAAGATATGATGGGATATTATCTGGATGGTGTAATAGGTGTAATAGGATATCGTAAGATGTAATAGGTGTAATAGGATATCGTAAGATATTATAGAATATCTTACAATATCTTATAATATTTTACGATATTTTTGGGGGATATCAAAATATATTAATGGGACATCATATGATATCTTAAGATATTTTACGATATTTTAAGATATTTTTATAGAATATCCCGGGAGCTACTCATTGAGATATCCGTGGGATCGCCTACGTCTGTCTGGGATAATTTGGGATATCCTCAGGATAAAGTGTGTTGTGTGGGATATAAAGAAAAATAATAATAAATATACTAAGTAACATTGTTAACATAAATAATTATTAATATATATATAAACATTTTGTTAATATTGCTGGCAGTGGCTAATCAACTGCCCAACAGTGTTTGCTACGCTATAGCTGTTCACGGAACTCGCTATCACTACCGCGCTATTGGCTCCACGAACAGTTCAGATAGCGTTAGCGTCACTGATCTCATTAAAGTGGATATGGCATAGGACAAAATAAGTGTGACCAATTGAAGATTGTAGTCTCTGTACACAATATGGCGGTGTATACGAATACGAACACAGTTTACTGTGACGATGATACGAAATTCCACGTGTAATTAATTATCTATAGACCTAGATGTGTAGCAGTTTTATCCAAAATATTACTTTTTTTATAATAGAAATAGTAAAATAGTAAAATAGTGAGATTCCAAAATTAAAAAATGTGTTTATTGTGGAAAAGGAAGTGAAAATAAACAACGAACGTTTCATAGGTGAGTAAGGTTAAGTCTGAAAAGTTTAATAATAATATATTTAATATATAATGTATTAATAAAATGTTTTTTACAGATTCCCAAACAAGGAAAAATATTCACAATTATTTGAAAAATGGATTAAAATATAAACCTGGATTCAAATATGTACCTCATAAGTACATAAGGATTTGTTGAATATACATTTTTATTATGTTGCTTTAAATTACAAATTTAAGTTTTAAGTGATATGTTTGTTTTAAATTCATATATTTTATGTTATAAAATATATTTATAATGTAACATTATTGTCATTATGTTTAAATAGCACAGCATGTGACTTGCAAAGTTTAATAAAGCACGCAAAATAACATTTTTTTATTACTACTTTTCTATTATTACTTTTTTCTAAAAAACGCGATAAAAAAATTATCTTATTTTCTATTTGCTTCTATGCTGTTCATGTATATAGTGCATGTATATACATTTTATTATGTACATTATAATATTTATACTTAAATATTAAATAAATCTATGCTAATCTATGTCTAATAGTTACTTTTTTTACAAGCTGCAAGTATGGATTATTACAACACAAGGACACGAGGACAAAATAAGCTATAACAATACCCTTTAAACTTATTTATAAGTTTAGTAGTAGTAGTATTATTTATTAGTAAAATTATTTAACAAGATGGTCATAAATAAAAATTTTTGATTTTTAGACACCTGCAAAATTTTATTTTTTAATCTTTTATTTATCCTCTTATTTAATAAAATATTTATATATTTTGACTCAATTTATACATAAAAATGTTATATATTACCAAATATTTTTTTAAATATTACAAAATATTTGTTATAAAGTCACTTACAAATGTCACTTACAATTATAAAAAAATACATAATATTAAATGTTATATGTATGATATAAAACAATATTATAAAAATTCAAATAAACACATTCCAGATTAATATTTTAGAACATTTTAAATTACTAAACATATACATTTTAATATATTTTGTAAATTAATTAATTTTTTAATTCATTTTTACTGGTTACATTATAATCATATTTTATATTTTTACAATATATCTTATTTAACACATATATTTTGTGTTAGTCATTCAAATTTTCCGCCAAAAGCGTGTACGCTGACTACAACTTTAATGGCTTCCGGTATTCTATTGGTCACACTTCTTTACCTCAGATTATTAGGGTACGCCATATCCACTTTAATGAGATCAGTGGTTAGCGTTTATAGCGTTAATAGTTGGTCTGTTCTTTCTATCTGCACTGTTGCACTGGTGCAATAAGTTAGAATGAGAAAAAATATACTTGTCTTACTTTAACTTATTGCACCGGTGCAACAGTGCAGCTAGAAAGAACAGACTAAGTGTCTCCCCGAACGCACCCAGTATATCTAGGACGGGATTCATAGACCGATCTTAAGCTCAAGCATTGTCTTAAGTCTAGCTTCGAGCCGACTTGAGACTTACTTAACCAATGAAATAACAGCATTGACGTCTCAAGATCGTGCTTAAGCTGGAACTTGAATAAGATTCGACTATGAATTCCGGCCCTAGACTGAGCATTGCGGGTTCAGAGGGAAAAGGCTAGCATGCTTTGGGTCATACCTTTCTCTCTCGTTCGCGCATGTGTACAAGTGCAAAATCTACCTTTTGCACGTCACCCGAGTGTTCTCGGGTATCATTCTATTCTTGTTGTTCGTTTTATGTGAAATAAATGGTTTGTTCGCGTCGCCATGCTCCGACATGCTCCTACTCACTCCAACGCATTCTAATAGGTTGGCGTCATCGGAATCAACGTATTGGAGTGCGTTGGGGTGAATAGGAGCATGTCGGAGCATGTGACGCGAACAGACCCTTTGAATAAGATTTGACTATGAATACCGGCCTTAATAATGTTATATTTGACGCGCATGCGCGAGAAAAACGTCTCGTCTAAAAACACTGCCAGCCATAGTACTGCATAGTACAAGTGGTGGTAGTGGTCAAGTAATCGGTAGTGGTTGATAGAGTACAGATCTTTGTTGTTATATTGTTGATCAAAGTTAATAACGTTGATTTTTGCAGATAAATGCTCATATATTATATATTAGTAACGATTTAATAAAGGTTTTACGAAAACATTTGCAATTTCGAAAATACATAAAACTGTGAAAATAATGCCGTTGGCAACTTTAACTGCTCCTTGGACAGAGCATCGTACAAATGAAAAGGTAAAACTTAATTTTCTTCGCATTTCAAATAAACAAACGTATTAAAAAAAATTATATTTGCTTTATTTTTATTCATCAATTTAACTTTTAAGATAAAAAGATATCTTAGGAAATATTTCTTTCTTTTTATCTTTTGCATTTGTTTAGCAAAGTGCGGAAATTCTTCCGGCTGAAAATCAAGAAGAAACAATGATCACTCAAGGAAATTTAATTGAAAAATCAAATGGTTGCTCGGAATCTCACGAAATTGAAGTACGTGACATGGCAAGGGATGGTTATGAAAGAGCCGAACCCTCTCACTTTGAATTACTTAAAGTTCTTGGCCAAGGATCCTTTGGAAAGGTAAGAATAACAACGTTTATGCAAGCTTTGATACACACGTATATATGTACACTTTGCATAAAAAAAATTTTAAAATCTAAAGTATGTTCAATTGGTACACTAATTTAAATATTGAGGTTATTATAGGCCTAGTTTACATCGTGCATTTGATACGCGTATCAAATAGTAAATAACTAGTGAATGTGTTTAATCATTGGCTGATCAGCTTAAATTCACTACTTGATACGCGTATCAAATGCACGATGTAAACTAGGCCATAGTTATTTGTGTAGTTATTTTTACAAAATAGCAAAAAGATTTTTTGAGTTTTTTTACTCTTATAGAATACTTCTTTAATAAATTTTGTTAATACACTTTGGATAAATGTTTTTTATTAAGGGGATTCTAAGGTCGTCTGTTTTACTGATAATTTTCATAGTGCTCTAGCTTTGAATTGCATTTACAGAATTAAAAATCTTTTTCCATAATTAAAGTAAATATAGTATAAAATAGATAATAACACTATGCGCACAACAATTTATACAAGAAACAAAAAAAATTTTAAAATTGTGGGCTTTTGGTATGGATTTGTAACAAAATGTGCTTGATGTAAAAGTTTTGCACCTTATACATATAAATCAAGCTAAATCCACACTTGAGTAAACATTAAGGAACAAGACCACACTTTCAGATTGAGCATAGGTGTCTTAATAAGAAAATTACAACACTGCAAAAATTTTGTGTCTGAAAAAAGCAATCTGAAAAAATTTTTTAAATTCTTGGTATGAAATTCAATTTATAAGATAATATTAATACATAAACTTTAATTCTGGAAAAGGATTATCAAATCTGTAAAAGAAATGCATACAAAATTTTGTTAATAATGTGCACGAATGACTACATTATTGACCTCGATTAAGTTTGACGAGCAGTTTAGCATCCCTTTAAGAGGATGCTAAAGTTATCTTGTTTTATCGATAATTTTTCTACTCACTAATCTTTTAATTGCATTTACAGAATTAAAAATCCTTTTTTAGAATTAAAGTATAGGTGATAACAAAGTCAGGCCGTAATGATTTTGTAGGAAAAACGATAAAAAATTGTAAAATTGTCGACTTCTGGCGTCGACTTGTAAGAAAATGTATCTGATGTAAAAATTTTAGATCTTGTACGCACAAATCAAGCCTGGACCCAAGTGGAGCAAACATTTAGAAACAATACTACATTTTCAGATTGAGCATAGATGTTCTAATAAAAAAGTTTAATGAGTACAAAAATTTAATATCTAAAAAGAGCAATTATTAAAAAAATTTTTTTTAATTGGTATGAAATTAAATTTATAAGCTGATATTAATACATAAACTTTAATTCTGAAAAAGGATTTTTAAATCTATAAAAGACATACATACAAAATTTTGTTAATCATGTGAACAAATGACTCTACATCATCGACCTCGATCAAGTTTGACAACAATTTAGCTTTCTCTTAAGAATTTTTTTTATAGGCAACTTATTTAAATTGGTAGAAATTTTTTTTCTCTCTTTGCTCTCTCTCTCTCTCTCATAAAAAAAGAAGAAAAGATAGGTAAAATAAGAAGCAGCAGCTAGGAGAGATGAGACATACAAAAAAGCATTATGTGATGATATGGAATAAAACTGGTTGAAGTTTAAGAATAAAAGGAAAAATAGTAATGGTTAAATTAGTAAAAGAGTACAATGAAAGTATGATAAATTTTTATAAGGATAACCCTACAAATATGTGAAAAACTTTGAAAGAAATAACAGGCAATAGATACAAAACAAGTAGGAGATATATGTAGATTTTCAAATATTAGATAATATTGAAGAATGCAATATAACTGATAAGTTCAATATTTATATTTATACAAAATATGCAATATATTAATAATATAGCAAACTATGTACAAAACAATATAGTACAAAATAATATAGTAAACTTTATAAACACTATATATGGGTAAGTTAGGCATGTGTAAAAGAATTTGTCATTGGAAGGGAAATATAGATAATTTTTAAATACATAGTTACATCAGTGAACTTAACACCTTCATCACTAAAAAAAATTTGGAATACCGCGTAATTTTCTGCTAATTATCTGGTAATTTTCTACTTTAGTCCCAAATTTTTTGCTCATACCTGTTCACAGGAGATTAAGATCAAAAGTAGGGGAGCTAAGTTCATGTGATGGTAGCACTCCTACTAATAAAAAAAAGCATAAAAAAACAAATATACCAGATTTTTCTGCTCATTTTTTGTTTTAAGAAACTGTAAAGAGGTATCAAAAATATTGAACAGTTATCAAAGTACTACTACTCAGAACCATTGTACCACGACGATATAAGATAAAATGGTTCAAAAAAAGAACAATACCATGACAACTTATAAAGTACTTCTTTAATCAAATACTCGTAAAATATACAATTTTAAAATGTTTAACTTACAAAATAACTTCAAAAAGTCTTAAAATACACAAAAATACAACAGTAAAGTACCCTTAAAAAATTAATTGCTGCCTCGACTATGCTATCAAAATAATCGTCCATTTATCTGCTCTTAAAATATTCAGATCCCTTTTTTTTTGCAACTTGTGCAACATAATTGTTAATGCGCGCAAGAGTAAACTACCTTAAAAAAATCCTCCAATCATTTTTCCTTTTGAAAAGGACTTACATGTATACTGCCAGATTCATCAGTGCGAGGCAGTTCTCACATGACTTGTCTTTCCTGAAACCGAACTGCGTAGGTAACAGATTGTTTTTTTCAACGAATATGCCAAATCTTTTAAGGACCAATCTTTCGAAGATTCTAGAGATTGCAAAAGGCAGGGAGATAGGTCTGTAATTCTTATTATTAGATTTAGGAATGAGTACAATATCTGTCTTTTTCATTCATCAATTTTAATTTCTTTTTTTTTAAATTGAAAGGAAAAAATCTCAGAATTATGATGGTCTTGGCTGAAAAGTCGAAGATATTAAAAGAAAAGAGATTTTTTGAAAAGAATGAGAAAGGAACGAAAAATTTTTGGAAAAATTTGCTTTTTCTTCAAACGCCCGTATTTATTAGAAAAAAATAGATAAAGTAATTAAAATAGTGATCAATAGAAAGGGGAAGAGTTGTACTTTAAGAATCTATCATCAGTTTTTTTATTCTGTTCAAAAAATATATTTATTTTGTAGTGTGAATTTAGTAAAAAATGAATGCAGTTTAAACATAATAATAAAAGAAAATAATATTTAAAAAACAATTATTAATACACAAAAACATAATTATTAACAAAAAATATTTATTACAAAAGATTTTATTTATTATAAAAAAATTTTTTAATTTGTAATGCTACAATTGCAGTATATTTTTGCAAAGTAATCGCGACATTGGTAATATATATAAGTACTGTATGCGTAAATAATACGTAATGAATAAAAAAATAACTTTACTTACCTTTCAAATTTGGAACTTTTCCTTTTTTTTTTGTTACGTTCCCTACACACGGGGTAACTGTAACCCCAACACACACTTTCGATGCTCTTACTTCTGTTGTTTTCAGAACATTCACAACGCCCAAAGAGGTATAAGTAGAGCACAGTTCAAACTTTCTCTCCCCCCGGTTCCAGCGTCCCCTTGCTAAATATTTTTAAGTAGCGAACATTTCAAAATTGACGGGTTACCGTAACACCATGTGTAGGCAGAGGGTTAAATTAGCACGGGAATGAAATTTTATTAAATTGTTGAATGCCAGTTTTCTTTTATCTATCGCTCGGAAGCATTCTTTATCCCACCAGAGTTTATCTCTCAATTTTTTGTTTCCTTTAATTCTAATTGATCTAATGCCAGAATTTTTGGAGTCGAAAGTTTCAACATTTTCTTTTTCATCAAAAAGCTTTGCATCGAATGTAATGGCGCAATCAATTATTGTTGAGACCTAGACATCATATTGTGCCGTACCGGTCAAATGCTGAATTCTATGGTCGACAACCTTTTCCTCACTAGTTTTAAGAACCGGTTGCTCACCATGCCTATGGTAGCTAATTTTCCTCTAGACCTACTCTGGAATGAATCATCAGATTTCACTCTAGTATAATAAGAATGGCCGATATTGATAATAATAGGAATGTGGTCGCTGCCAACAGATTCCGGCCAGATGACCCAAGACGCATCGAAATAAAGGTTCCCTGACAAGAGAAAGATCAGGAGCAGCACTAACATAATTAGCGTTAGCTGAAATTCTAGTCTGAGAACCGTTCTTTAGAATAAGAAAAAGTGAACCATCAATAACCTCTGCAAGGATTCTGCCTCTCAAGTTAGTACGAGAAGATCTCCAGATAACGTTTTGGGCATTAAAATCTCCGCATATACACACATCGTGAAACTCCGAGAAGTTCGAGATTTTCTGGAAGAACTCCATTTGGATTTATTTAAGCCAACGTCAGGTGGTCTGTAAAGAGAGATGAGAATAATTTTTTTTCCCTTTACCCCGTTTTTCTTAAGTAGGATTGCAGTATACTCCAAACCCAGATCTTCAGGCAGATTCAAATTAAAAGATATCGAATTAAAATATTTGTTGACTAGAATGGCGATACCTTCTCCTGTTCTGTTACCACTCTCAATTCTTTTTTGCCTATATCTTTCTCTTCATTCTTTCCTCTTTTTTCTACTTCACTCTATCTGATCTATAAGTAATAAAATTATTTAGGTTAAAATTAATCCCGGCCTGAAATCATGTTTCTTGAAGGCATACAATGTCAAAGTTTAAAATCATATTAGAAAATTCACGTTTTTTGCCAATTATGCCTGTTAATTAAATAGTATTTAGTACGTATATGTTGTTAATTGTTTCTATTTTCTTTCTAAACCCCGCCTGACTAGGTGGCAGAATATCCTTTTCTAAATCCATTCTTAACCTCTCTGTCAATACTCCTGCTTACGCCTTGTTTGCCGTTTGCGTTATCCCTCTATATTCTTCCACCCTCCCCTTTCTTTTTAATCGGTATTACCATCCCTTTATTCTAACTCCTACCATCCCTCTTTATTCTATACCCTATTACACAACTTTCATAAGCATCTTTCAATCTTTATCCCCTCCATATTTCCATACTTTTTCGGGATTCTATCTTTCCCTGCCTCCTTTCCATCACTCATTCTCAATTCTTTTTTGCCTATATCTTCCTCTTCATTCTTCCCTCTTTTTTCTACTTCATCCACTCTGACTTCATCCTCTCCTTCCCTTAAAAGTTTCCTGAAATAATTATCCCACTTATCTTTATCTCCTTTTGTCTTCACCTCTCCCACTTTTTTTGCCATTTCTCCGTCTTCATACCTTTCTTCTCCGCGCACAGTCTTTTATGCTTTCCCCTTTCCATTTTGTAATTCTCCCCTGCTTTCTCTTTCTTTCTCCACCTTCTCAACGCCTTTCTAATTCTTTCCTTGCTAATTCTACATTCCTCGTTTTACCAGCTACTCTTTTCTCTACTATCTTCTCTACTTTCCACGCCTCCCAAAGCCTCTTCTATTCTTTTTAATCTGCTCTATCCTTCCTCCATCCCATCTCCAACCATGCCCCTTACTCCAAACTTATCTACGAATTCCTTCTATCTTGTTCCGTCGACCTCATTTTTCCTCTTGTTCCGCATCCTTTTCTATCTTCTTACTCATATCTCTCTCTATTTTTTCTTATATCATCACCGGATGATGGTCTGAATCTACTTGTTATCACTTTTTTCACTTTCTCTTAAATCCTTATTTTCTATCACGTAATCGATTACCGAACTACCTCCTCCCGTCACATATGTCAACCCTCCCTTTTCATCTCTCTCCACATTACCATTTAATATTGCCCATTTTAACTCTCCCAAAAATCTACAAAATCTTCCCTTTTCCATTTATCTTTATCCTTTGATTTCCTCTTATTCTCCTTCCCCCTCTCTCTCCTTCGTACATTGTCCACTGTCTCTACCCATCCTTACGTTAAAATCCTCTGTAACCACCCTCATCTTTTCTTTTTTCTCTATCTATTCTCTTAAAGTCTAATTTTGCCTCCAGATCCTTATTTACTCTCCTATTACCCTCCACTATTCTCTCTCGAGACACAACCTAACCATAACCTCCTCCCTTATATTCTCTTCTCTATCTACCCTAATTTTTTTTACTTTCATCACCATTTCTCCCATCGCTCTTCCTTTTTTGCTTTTTCTCTTTGCCCACTGCATCTTCTATGAGTAGTCCTTTGGCAGCTTTTCCTTTATTCTTTTTCAATCTTTCTTATCTATGTCTCATTTATCACTATCACGTTCCATTTCTTTAACTTTTCCCAGAATTCCCTATCCTTATTTTCAAGACCTGCCACATTCTAAAAAGATCTTGTATATCTCTTTTTGGGTTTCCCTCTCTTTCCCTTCTTCTTTTTAGAGGGGACCACGCTTTTCTTATTCTTGTCTTTGCGCCTTTCTGTTTATTTTCTTTCTCTCCATACCAATTCTTCTCCACCTTATCCTATTTCTTTATTAGTCCATCCACCCACATTTTTATGCACCCTACCTAGAGGTAAGAGTAGACTCTTGCCTTTTTCCCTTTCCGCTTTCTTTTCTATCCTTCTATTTCGTCCTTCTTTCCTCCTTCGATAAATCGTCCTCTATTCTCTCTCCTTAATCTTTTTTTTGCTTCCATCACTCTTCTTACTCTCCAAATTTTCTAACCTTACTAGCACCAATCCTCTCCCATCTCTATCTATACCTTCTATTTTCCTAATTTTTTTTACACTTTCCTTCACGTTTATCACTTTCCAAAGCTTCTCTACCGCATCTTCTGCTTTCCCTTCTTTCAACATTATTTTTTTAATCACTATATTTTTTCTTTTTTCCTACCTTTCTCTCTTATCTTATTTTATCTCCATTTCCCTCAATCTTTTTGTTACCCCCTCTACATTTTCCTCCTTGCTTCTTCCCGTTTTTCCTATTTTTTGATTCCTCCCTTCCCCCCATGACTCCCATTTTCTCCATCCTTTTCTCTAGTTCCTCTATCTATTTCTTCAATTCGCTCACTCTCTTCTTCAATTTTTTTTCTTTCCTCTTATCTCTCTACCAGCTCCATCCATTGCTTTTATTTCTATTCTCCTCTCGTCCAGCTTCTTCCCTATTTTATCTATCTCTTTTGTTATATTCGCCCTTACACAGACTTTCTCTTATATCTTCCAGCATTCTCTCCCACTCTCCTCTCATAACTTGTCCTTTCGAGGAACTCTCCGCCAGCCTACTTTTCTTATCAAGAGACACGGTAGTGGTTCGCGCCAAGTGAACGTGTAGCGCGAGATCGACTGTGTTCTTTACGCGAGTAAGAATTTGCGAGCATTCGAGATTATCGGATCTCAGAAACGGCTAAACCGATTGAGTTCTAACTAGGCTCAATCGAAAGGGTCGATTGACTTGGGATCGATTTGTATAAGAAAACTTATTTTTCCTCTACGTACCCTATGAGAGGAGATATCACGACGCAAAGTCCAAATGTTAAAATTTTTATTTAAGATACGTCGTCGTCGTCAACCTTGTAGGCAGGTTGGTAATTTCCAGTTATTTTGTAGAATATATAACGAATTTACCAGGCAAAGAAAAAATGCACTTTTTGACGGACAACGTTACCCTCTGATTCCCATCGTAGGTCGGAGAGGCGTGTCGAAAATGGATTCGAACGTTAATCAGTACTGCAATAATTTAATATCATGAATAATTTCGGAAAATTCTTGATAATGGGCGGCAGGCGCGATAATTCGCGCCACACAAAAATCACTATATCTATTCACGATAGCACGATGCTTCGGTTAGCCCGCGGCAGAGGGGCGGGTTTTTTTGTGACGCGGAGTTTAGAGAGAGGAAGTGTTTTGCACAAAATAGACAACAAAATTAAATTATAGAAAACATATAAATATATATTTCGTAGTAATACATAAGATTGGAAATAGTGTGGTACGTGGTATACTGAATCAGCTACGCGATGCGTTCGTATAGCAAGTTAATTATAACAGTTCTTATCTCGTACTTCCGATGGCTTAAGTCGCCATTACAATCAGATACGTAAGTCTCCTCGAGAGTCTTCGAGACGCAACGTGATAATTATTCGGAATTTACCGCAATATACGATAATTGTATACGACTTGAAAGTACTTTACAATATGCAATACCAAAGCTCTCAATACAATTCCAAACGTTACAACATGTAATACGATAACAGTTGACTCGACTTTATCTACACGATACAAAATATTATTCGACAATACTTCTTTATGACGATGCACGATACAAGGTGACTGTCGGCGGTCGCTTAGGCGGCGGAAAAAATCTTGGATTCGCGAACAAGCTCACGGAATTCACACGAATATGCGAATATACACGAAATATCGAAACGTAACTGAAATCGATACGTTTGCGACGCGAAAATTACGATACGTTGAAAATATGCCCAAGGAGATTTGAAGCCGGCCGATCCGCCGCACATGGCTGAGAACACTTAATATCTTTGCTCTCCTTGTTCCAATATAACTCCGAGCTTTCTGAAGGAGAGATGGCACGATAATTAGACGGAGGAGGATAGTCGGGACCGATCTCACCTACCGAAATATGCCAGGGTGGAGGCCTTACAAAATGGTCGCTCGTCCGCTTGCCTCAAGGGACGTGAGTCGGGATCCTCAGGGCTTGCACCTCTCGTGTCACTGGCTCGCCTAACAGTGATTTTCGGGGGATCGAAATGTTCGGGACTTGATATTTTAAGAGCAGCAAAATAGGGGAACATTTTGATACCACAGTCGACGCAGCAAATAATTTTTTTAAGGTAGTTTACTTTTGCATGCGCGGAATAACAGTTAAGTTGCACATGTTATATATTGAGTAAAAAATTCGGGACCTTGATATTTTAAGAGCAGAAAAGTAGGGGAACATTTGGATATCACAGTCGATGTAGCAAATAATTTTTTTAAGGTAGTTTACTCTTGCATGCGCGGAATAACAATTAAGTTGTTATATGTTGAGAAAAAAATTCGAGACTTGATATTTTGAGAGCAGATAAATAGGGGAACATTTTGATATTACAGTCGATGCAGCAAATAATTTTTTAATGGTACTTTATTCTTGTATTTTTGTGAATTTTAGACTTTTTAAATTTATTTTGCAAATTAAATATTTTAAAATTGTATGTTATACAAGTATTTGATTGAAGAAATACTTTTAAAGTAGTCCTGATATGGTATTGTCCTGGTAGCTTGTTGTTTTTAACCATTTTCTTTTATAATGTTGCGGTATAATGTTTTTGAGTACCGGTACTTGGATAATTATTTGATTTTTTTGATATTTGTTTACAGTTTCTTAAAGCCTAAAATGAGCAGAAAATTCTGGTATATTTGATTTTTTGTTTGTTTGTTTTTTATTAGTGGGGGTGCTAGCATCACGTCAAGCTAGCACCCCAACTTTTGATCTTAATTTCCTGCAGACGGATAGGAGCAAAAAATTCGGGACTAGGACAGAAAATTAGCAGATAATTAGCAGAAAATTATAGCGTAGGTCCGAATTTTTTTTTTAGTGGTGGTGTTGCTAGGTTTACTGATGTTATTTTGGTTGATTTTGATGAACAGTATTATATTGGATTTATTTAATACATAAATAAATGTATTTTTTTTTTAACCATAAAGGTATATACCACTTAGGTTGATCAATAGTACCATCCTGGATTTGTAATTTTTTTCCTTAAAGAAAAACCATACACTTAGCGCCTTTTTTTACCTTTTTTAATTTAATATACAGCATATTATAGATAATAATTTTATTTTGCTTCTTTGATATATTTATAGGTATTTTTAGTAAGAAAAGTTGTTGGAAAGGATAGTGGGACTTTATACGCTATGAAAGTTTTAAAGAAGGCGACTTTAAAAGGTATCAAGAAATAGTATGAATAAATGTTTGCAACGATCTTAGATTATTGTAGGTACTTCATTAATTGCTTTTTTTTAGTTCGTGATAGAGTCAGAACTAAAATGGAGAGAAATATATTAGTGGATGTGGAACATCCATTTATCGTCCGACTGCATTATGCATTCCAAACCGAAGGAAAGCTTTATTTGATTCTAGATTTTCTAAAAGGTGGGGATCTCTTTTCTAGATTGTCTAAAGAGGTGCGTGTTATTTGAAAATTACTGCATGTATTGTATTATTTAATTATATTCCAAAGTTGAGAAGTAACTTCGTAATTTGTAACTTTTCTACAAGAAAAAATATAACGATTATTTGGATAACCCGAAATATACTCACAATTATTAGCATAATTAATGTTTCAGGTAATGTTTACGGAAGACGACGTCAAGTTCTATTTAGCCGAGCTAGCACTTGCATTGGATCATATACATAAACTCGGAATTATTTATCGAGATTTGAAGCCTGAAAAGTTTGTATTGTTTAAGTTTTAACTATTATACGTTTTTTTTTAAAGAGGACATAATAGATTAAAAACTTTTGAAGGAATTGATTTTTTGTTTTTTGCATTTTCTTGAAGTATCAAAGTGTTCACACACGCACGTACGCGCACACATACAACAAGCATATACGCATATAATAAGCATACACGCATATAACAAGTGCACTCGCATATATACACACATACGCACACAAGCACACATGCATACACACACAACACACGCGCACGCACGCACGTATACACAAGCACACATGCATACACACACACGCCCACGCACACACACGCCCACGCGCGCGCGCGCGCGCGCGCGCACACACACACACACACACACACACACACAATTTGTCTCTAACAATTAATTGTTAAGAAAGAGATAGGTGACATTTCAGAGAATATTTGTGAATACTTTAACTCTTTGCAGCATGCTGTAAAGCACTTGGGGATGTTGGCTTTACAGAGCTTGGTGTAAAGTATTCTTTACACCTGAGCAAATAAAAAAACTAGTTCTTCCGGTTTCTTTGAAATCTTATATCCTAAGATTTTTTATATGAAGCTAATTCTAGAAATTGGTTTGAAAATTTCTGATAGTTTCTTCAATAGGACGGTTTCAATTTTGAGAATATCATATGTAAAATTATATGTAAAATCCATTGTAAGAAAAAAGTTTTGGGATCTAATCATGAATCTGATCAATATTTGAAAATTGAAAATGGCAGATCTAAGTTTTTGAAAAGTGGCTGGATTTATTTATATTTGGTTTTTTTTTTTTTTTTTTTTGAGAAAAGGAACTGTTTTTCTTTCTTTTATGCAAATAACATTGTAAAGCAATAATTTGCAATGTTACAGTATTGATTTGTTTGATCTACAATTTTTAACTTTGGATTCGTAATTAGCAACCATTAAAACCTTTAGATACCAAATTCAAATGAATTAGTCTTTTTTTTCGAAAACTTTGACCACTGTATTGGATCCATTATTCTGAATTTTGCGATTTTGTGTTCAGATTTATAATCGGTGACTTCAAAAACTCGCAAATACTTGAAAATAATTGAAAACGAATAGCCCTCTTTTTAAAAACTTGATTTGCCAATTTGGTTCGCCATTTTTAATTTTTTAATTTTTATTCTAGATTTATAATTAGCAATCCCAAAAACTCCCAGATACCTAAATTAGCTTGTTATTCATTAACCCTTTCAGGGGCAGTGGAAAGTATATTTTTTACCTCATTTTTTTCAGTTTTCTTAATATAACTCAGGTCTGTTACATCGCATAGTCGTGAAATAAACTGTTCTTTATTTGTTAGAATTATGCACTACTATACGAGTTTTGCATCAATAATGCATTTTGCAATTATTAAAAAATAAATATAAACAATGACGAAAAATGCTTTTTTTTTCACGAAAAATTCATTCTAGAAGCTCCTTGAATGTAAATAAATTTCCAGACCATAATGTTAGATTCTAGAGATAATGAACTAAGTTATATTAAGTTGAAGTTACAGAAAGAGTATATTGTTATTATTTTTTATTTAACAAAATATATTGCAAAAATGTTTTTTTGTGTATAAAAAAGATTTATTTACTTAATTTATGAATTAGTTGTATAGAATTTTGTATTTAATGGCTATTTGTGTTACCGATTATGAAAATAATCTGAAAAATATAATTCAAAATGGCAGCAACAAAATATCGAATGAAATGATTTCAAGAATATTATTCCGGAATTTTTTCTCGAAAACTATTTTAGCGAAAAACCGAAAGACTTTTTCTATTACAAATTTTATGTAGAATACGGTTATATTTTTTAAATCTCTGAATTTGGAATTTCTAAATTTTGATCTTGGATTCGGTTTCAGTTTGATCCAAAACATACAGATACGACGACAAGATCTATCCGATATAATTGCTGGGAAAAATGTGCTCCTGAAAGGGTTAATTTTGTCCGTCATGTTGGATCCGCCATCTTGAATTTTGAAAATTTTTAATGAATTTTTTTGACTCCAGAATTGGATCCAACGATCTAAAATATCCCTGTATATGAAGTTCCATGAAAAACGCATATAAGAAAAAATGTTTGCTTTAAAGAGTTAAATGTGTTCCTTTTAAAACATAATTTTCAAAATTTGTGGTCACAATATCTAAAAAATTATTTGATTAATTTGGTTAAAATTGTTACAAAATTTGACAAAATTACTTAATTTTATTTTCCATGAAGAATTTTTAAATAAAAAAATGCCTAATTTCTTTTTTATTAATAAAAATAGCTAAATTTTAAGCAGACTTTATATTTTGCTTCAAACATTTGCCATTTTCTTAAAAATAGACAAATTAATAAAACATTATGTAGAGAACAAGTTTTCTTTTTAAGGGAATGCTGGCGATATTAATTTTACCAATCAAATTTTATTGACTTTTGTGTACATGCAATATAATTAAAAACATCAATATGTTTTTACAAATTATCGATAATACATGTACATACATATTGTATGTACACTTGTGTACAGATTTTCAAATAAAGCATTTTTTTCTCTTATGCTAAATCTTCTAGGATTATCTTTAAAGATACAGTATTGTTTTTTTCTAGTAATTCCGATGTTGGAGTATGCTTGTTTTATACATCTAAAATTTGTAATTTTTGTAATAAATGTCACTGCAGAAGATAAAATAAAACTTTTAATTTTTTAATTTTTTTTAGTTTTAATGATTTTACTCTGTGTTGTCTATGCTGTTATTGAAGAAAAGAATTTATAATTTCATATAATTAATAAAAAAATTACTTTATCTGAAAAATATCACGTTTAACTGATAAAATAGATTTATTGTTTCCACTTAAGATACTCAAAGTATTTTTGCTTTCATAAAATTTTGTGAAATGTTATGATTACAACCATAAAATACATTTTAATAGGTATGATTTCCATTGATTTGTTGTATTATAGCTATTGTTTATAAATCTGCATAAAGAATCTTTTAATATAGATAAAAATACATTTTATTTAATAAAAAAAACCATTAATTTATTATTTTTTTTTTTGAAACAATTATGCAATAGAACAGATTTTCTTTTAAACTATTACACTGGTTAACAACGAAAATGCTTCGGCGACGGAATCAGTCAATCTTTACTAATTTGGGTGCGCTGAATCCGAATATGTTCGTGAAAGTTGTTCATTGGCTCTAGTTTCAAAGATATAAGCAGTTAAAACTTCCAAAAACGTTATTTTGGCTGTTTTTTGTCCAGCGTAACGGAACAAGATAAATGATTCGCAAACGTCTCAAAAGAAAGCTTATATCTTTTACTTTATCAAGAATGGATTCAATATTTTGACATTTCTGTTCAGGATTTTTTACTTCAATTTTTGTGAGTCGGCGCGCTACGCTGCTAGGCGCCACATTGCGGGGCTGGCTCTCGCGCGGTTAAAATCACTCCAGGAATGCAAATATTATATTTGCAAAATATTGAATCCATTCTTGATAAAGTAGAAGATACAAGCTTTCTTTTGAGACGTTTGCGAATCATTTATCATGTTCCGTTGAAAAGTTACACTCGACCAAAAACAGCCAAAATAGCGTTTTTTGGAAGTTTTAACTGCTTATATCTTTAAAACTAGAGCCAATGAACAATTTTTACGAACATATTCGGATTTAGCGCACCCAAATTAGTAAGGATTGACTGATTTCGTTTCCGAAGCAGAAAATGAGTCCAAATTTGTTGACCAGTGTTATCATTACTTAATAAACTATTAATATTATAATGCGATTAATCTTTGCATATTTTGCGATAGTATTTTGTTAGATACAGAAGGCCATATATCTTTAACGGATTTTGGCTTAAGCAAACAACCTTTAGATGATTCAAAAGCGTATTCATTTTGTGGTACTGTTGAGTATATGGCACCAGAAATTGTCAACAGAAAAGGACATACTTTTACGGCAGATTGGTGGAGTTTTGGTGTCTTAATGGTTAGATTTTATATTTATATATACATCTAGTGAAAATTTTTCTTAGAATTCTTTATATAATCCTTTATATAATTTTTCAAAATTTTTATATTATACAAGTTTTATATTTTTAAGAAATTTTTTAGAGTTTTTGTACAAATTTTAGATATGCTAAGAAAATAATTTAAATAATAATCTAAATATATATATATTTTAAAGATTTTTTCTTTAACATAATATATTTCTAAAATATTTAAATAAGAATATTTTATAATAATCTTATTTGAATATTTAATATTGATTATTTGAGTACTTTAGATTCCAATCTAAACTATTGCTAGGTATTTTTAAGTTATAATATAATACAGCATTTACTCTGTTACTGTATGATATATACTGCTACTATCAAAATATTTTATTTTATTCTTTGGTAGCTCGTTTCTGTTTTAAAAATTTCACAAACGTTTTTTTGAAATGTTTTATAATCGGCTCTTATAAAAGTTTTAATTGTTAAAATGTCTTTAAAAATTGTTAAGAAAAACTTATGACAAAAAAACGTTTAGGAAACGATCGAAATACATTTAATTTTTATTTGCGAAAAGTTTGCTTTTTTTACAGAATTAATAAAAAATAATGCGCGCGCGCTTTTATTAAGATTATATACAAATTATTAAAATTATTAAAAATTTATTTACATGTATACAAATTTATATAAAATATAAATATATAAATATATACAAGGTGTCCCAGATTGAATCATTTTTATTTTACAGAGAGAAAGAGGGTTAAATTTTTAACTAAAAGTTTCTTTATCAATTTTGGTTCAGATTATTATTTACTGAATTATTAATAAATGATATAGAAGCGTAGCGTGGAGCTTCGTAGATTCCATGCGCTTATACATTCCTTTACTTAAAACCTTATTTTAATTTTTTATATTAATGATTAAATAAATAAATTTAAATTAATAATTAAATAGAAAAATAAATAACTAAATAAACTAATAAGTAAAAAAATATTTTAAATAATTGAATAAATATGAATACACAAATAAATAATTAATAACTAAGAATAAAAAATAATAAGAAATTGAAATAATTTCTAATTATATTTATTTTTATTTATGAAGTTTATTTAGTTCTTTATTTCTCTATTTATTTATTTATTTAATCATTTATTAATATAAAAAATTAAAATAAAGTTTTAAGTAAGGGAATGTGCGATAAGCGTGGAACCCACGGAGTACCATGGCACGCTACGCTTTTGCATACTCCGATCGCGCGCTGTCTGATTGATCAATTTCACTTATTAATAATTCATAATTAATAATCTGAGCACATAAATAATAATCAGCCAAAATTGGTAACGAAATTTTTAGTTAAAAATTTCATTCTTTTTATTCTGTAATATAAAAATGATTTAATCTGGGACACCCTGTATATAATTAATTTTAAAAAATCAATTTTTATTATATTTGTAAAAAACGTGAAATCTAAACTATGGCTTTAAACTATGGTTTTAAAAATATTCTGGTAAATTTTTTTTTGGCGTTTAACGGTTAAAAAATCGTACGAGGAGAGATTATAGTGTGATAATAATCGATTTTGATGGAACTTATTCTATCGATAGATTATCATGTTAAGTGTTTTTTTGGGGGGGAGGGGGATAAACGGATAAACTTAACTGCTCAAGCATCCGCGAGAAAAGTGTAATTAAAAATTACGAGCGTCGTATCAATATAAAAAAGAGAACATTTCAGCGAGAAGCGCGTAGCACAGCGGCAGCTAGACTTGTAATTTTGACATTGCGGGTTTAAGTCTTGATGAGCAACTTTTTTCTTGAATAAAAAATTTTTTTTTAATGACATACGATTTTTTTACATAAAATTAATATAATTAATGCGTTTTAATTATTTATTATAAAAGTGCATTTTTTTTAAGTGCATTTTTTCTTGTAAATTTGTTATAGAATGACTGGAATTTAATAAATGTAATTGGGTTTTTAAACAATAATGATAACAATAAAATATACACAACACAAACAAATTTGAAACGTTTTATTTATATAGAAGTAGATGGAAGAGTACAAGTTGCAGGATGCTATTTATCATAAAAACAAACGAAACAGTAATTTGTACGATATTTTGAACATCGTATAAAAGTCGCCTTTTTGCAGTTGCATGGTCGTTTTAAAATATTGATCGGAAAACATACTTTGTTTACATTCATAAACACTTCTCTCTTTATTGTTAGTTTACTTACCGATCATCTCTTTCTACCTGCTTCAAGGAGTTGTTATAAAGGGCCACTAGTTTTAACTGCCTTACAAAAACTCCTTGAAGCAGGTAGAAAAAGAGATGATCGGTAGGTAAACTAACAATAGAGACAGAAGTGTTTATAATAAATTTATCAAGCAAATAAAAAAATGCACTTTTATAAAATATATAATTAAAACGTATTAATTTTATTAATTTTATGTTAAAAAATTGTTAATAAAAAAATTTTTATTTAAGAAAAAAAATTGCTCATTGAGACTTGAACTTGCAATGTCAAAATCACGAGTCACAGCTGCTCCTGTGTTACGCGCTTCTCGCTGAAATGTTTTTTTTTTTAATTGATACGGCATTCGTAATTTTTAGTTACGATTTTCTCGTAAATGCTTGAGTAGTTCAGATCATCCTTTTACCCAGTAACACTTGACATGATAATCTATTGATAAAAAAAGTTTTATCAAAATCGATTATTATCACAATGTGACTTCTCCTTGTTAGATATGTTTATGAAACGTATATGAAATTAACGTATACTACACAGTTTTTGTTTACGTGTTTTTATTTTATCAGAATTCAATTTTGAGATCTTATTTTCAAAATATTACTTTATTATCATTAAAACATGATTAAGAAATTTCAATACTTAATGCTGCGCCATTTGTTCTATTTTATATGGTTTTTTAATTACGAAAAATTGAATTTTATTGTAGCTATATCGATGCGATACTGCTTGTTGTTCGATCTTATTATTTTTCTCAATAAAAAAGAGTTTCTTTCAGAACTAGAATAAGATATGAAAAAGTCTATATCTTTTCTAGAAATCTTATAAAAAATATACTTTTTTCTATTATTATAAAAATGTTTACACATGTGAATTCTGAAATTTTGTATCATAAGAAATCTATTTTACAATTTCTGAAGAAAACTTTAAAAAACCGAGGAATTTTTGAATAATATTTAGAAATTTTTATAAATTTTAAATATAAAAAATTCTAAATATAAAATATGAGAATATTATAAGATATAAGAAAAATTTTCACTACATCTATGAACTAATGTGATTAAAATGTATCATAAATGTAAGAGGAGTCAGAGATGATTTTATGACACTTGATATTTTCAGTTTGAAATGCTGACAGGCGCTCTCCCATTCCAAGGTGCAAATCGTAAAGAAACGATGACACAAATCTTGAAAGCTAAACTTGGAATGCCGCACAATCTTTCATCGGAAGCGCAAGCACTTTTGAGAGTATTGTTTAAGAGGAATCCGGTAAATCGTCTTGGATCTGGTAATATATAAAGAAAAATGTATTATCTTGAAATTTTACATGCTTTTTGTTGCGGAACAAACAATTCTTATATGAAATCTTTCCAAACTTGTTGTCGATGCTCTCGCCGCTTTTCCCTACCGTAGCAATAGCACACGCTGTCGTCCCAAGCCCCTTCTTCCGCTCGTCTCATGTGGCACGCGAATGATCAGTGCTATGCCCGAAAATTCGTCCGTCGCGTACCGTACATCGAAGTAACAGTTCAGTTTGCTACGAGATCCGACTCGATATTGATCATCACCGTTGTGCGGCACCTTAGTAATACGAGTCAAAGAGTCGTTTTCTCTTCTTTCTGTTTGATTCTCGTTATCCGCTCAATACACGCAGCTCACTGAGCTTTCTGCCACGGACGTGTGAAGGATCGTGGTTCTCGCCAACGCCGCAAAACGTGGAGTTACGGTCGGACAGAGAGCATCCCGTCACTGCCTGTTTCGAAATTAATTGTGCTTGGGGAAAATAAATTTTTTGTAATTGTTCGAGAGCAATTTTCATTTCGAAATTGATACCGCCTTGGTGTGCGACCTTTTCTACACAAGGTGATAGCAGCACCGACACCAAACACTTTTGAAAAAATAATGATAATTTTAGTGATCCATACTAATTATTATATATGTATGGTAATTTCTTTATTTGTATGTGAATTTTTTTATTTCTTTTAGGCGGAGTGGAAGAAATTAAAAATCATAATTTCTTTGCTACAATCGATTGGGACGCTCTTTATAAAAAGGAAATAAAACCGCCATTTAAGCCAGCTGTTAGGGAAGACGATGCATTTTACTTCGACAACGAATTCACTTGTAAAACACCTAAAGGTAATTTTTCTGATTAAGAAGTTCATAATAAGGTACCTGAGCCAAGAGAATATAAGACTCCTTAAAGGGCTTTGTTTGACTCAGGTACCTTAATTAAACTTGTTAATATCTTTACTAAAATTATCTTTTTACACACACACACACACGCACGCACGCACACGCACGCACGCACGCACACACACACACACACACACACACACACACACACACACACACACACACACACACATTCTTTTTCTCTTTCTCTCATATTTAATACACAGATTCTCCCGGGGTACCACCCAGTGCAAACGCGCACGAATTATTTCGCGGGTTCAGTTTTGTCGCACCATGTTTGCTCGCGGATACGGATCACGATATGTCTCCTGAATATAGAAATTACGATAACATACGTGCCATTTTTCCAACTTATGTTAATCCTGTTTCTATAACTGACGAATATGAATTTAAACATGAAATTGGCAGAGGAAGCTACAGTGTGGTATACTTGGCTGCTCATATAGCATCCAAAATAGAGTATGCTGTAAAGGTAAACGTTTTATATATAAGAAATACAATAAAATGCATCTCTAAAGAGATACATGAAACAAGTAAAAACTTATAAGTTAAATAATTGAACTGAAATAGGTGATTGAGAAATCGAAACGAGATCCAACGGAGGAAATAGAAATTTTATTACGATATGGTAGGCATCCTCACATTGTAACGTTGAGAGCCGTTCATGAAGACGATAAACGAGTGTATCTCGTATTGGATCTTTTACGCGGTGGCGAACTCCTCGATCGTTTACTGCAGAGACGAAATTTTACTGAAAGGGAAGCTGCTGAAGTCATTTATATTGTCACAAGTGTGGTGCAGTATCTCCATGAGAATGGAGTATGTATGATTTTTAATATGTAATATTAGCTAGGATTGAATAAGTTAATATTTCTTAAAATTAAGTTAAAATTAATGGCTTATATAACGTTAATTTAGTTACAAATTGCATGAATAAAAAACAAATTTGATTAAAAGCATTATTAAGATAAAATTAACTTAAGAGAGGTGTAACAGGTTTAAACAGCTGAAATTAGCTACAATTTAAGTTTTATTTATGAACAAATAAATATACATAAAAATTTTTTAGCACATGATTGAATGGTTTCTCAGAGATCAATCTTAAATAATTAAGGCTGGTATTAATAAATACGATCACACTTTTTTAGTTTTGCCATGATTCTAGGAGGACAAGTTGAAATGAGGACAAGTCTTTTATAACCTTATTTTGTTGGTAAATTTTTTTCTATTGAATTAATTGAACTAAAACTTGAAAAATAAAACTTGAAAAATAATGTAATGAAAAATGGCAAATAAAAATTAAAAATTTTTTAAACATTCAAGTTATTTATTGTTAAAATAATATTAAAAAATAAATTTTTATATATAAATGTTAATTCAATTTATAAAAAACATTATTATTTAAAAAACAAGTCGATATTTCTAACCGTTCTTGAATTATTATGGCAAAACTGTTTATAGAAAAATGTTTATATAAACACACAGTTTAAAATTGAGAAAGAAAATTTTGAGTACAAAATTGATACTTACAAAACTTAAGAAGTTTGCATTATAAAATGATGTCTTTGAAGTAACTTCAACAAATTTGGATAATAATATTACCGACATGAGAGAAAAGTGAGCAGCACAAAACGAATTACTACTTACGCGCGAGCTCTTTTCCAACTGTGCACGGTCTTTTATTGTCTCTCTTGAGTTTATTTTGCAAATTAAAAAAGGACAAAAATATTCTTAAAAAATCATTACTAAAAAGCAAAAAAACAAAAAAATGAATTTTTTAAATTTTTAAATCTCTATGCCCCTTTTATCTCCTTAAGTTAAATTAAAAGTTATTTTGAGAAGCATTATTTATAATAAATTTGAAGAGTTATTAAATAAAAAGATATAATTTTTAAAATTAGATTTTCAAAAAGATCAAAAAACTTTAAAGAACAATGAGCAATTACAAGGTAGAATATTAAATAAATTTAATGTTTTATTTGTAAATTAAGTTTATTTAAGATAAAAAAGAAATATTTTTTATATGACAAGGTATTTTATTCTTTTACATAGGTTTACTTTCAATGACAAAAAAATTAGTAAGTTAGTGAATCTTAAGTTTATGGGTTTTAAAAATAACAAGTTAAAAATTAATTTATTTAAAATTGATCAAATTAAATTAGTTATTTACTTTTTAACTTATTTAACTTTTTAACTTGTCAATATCTAACC
Organism: Monomorium pharaonis; assembly: GCF_013373865.1. Classification (NCBI taxonomy): domain Eukaryota; kingdom Metazoa; phylum Arthropoda; class Insecta; order Hymenoptera; family Formicidae; genus Monomorium; species Monomorium pharaonis. Next base: position 15,269,782 of record NC_050474.1, read on the forward strand.
TTGAATATAACAAACGTTTTGCGTAGTATATTTCAACTTTTCCATGTGTACATATTTATATATCTTTACGTACATACGGATCTACATACAACGAAACGTATAGTGAATCATTGTTTAAAGAAAGAACAAAAAATAGGTTGTTCATAGAGACTTAAAGCCATCGAACATCCTTTATACGAAACCTGGTGGTGATCCAACAACACTTTGTATATGTGATCTTGGCTTTGCGACACAATTACGCGCGGAGAACGGTTTGCTAATGACGCCCTGTTACACAGCCAACTTTGTAGCACCCGAAGTGTTGAAACGCCAAGGGTATGACGCAGCGTGTGATATCTGGTCTCTCGGAGTCTTACTGTACATCATGTTAGCTGGGTACTTAAAATTTTAAAAATTATTACTCAGGGTGTTTACTACCGGAAAAACTGAGAAAACAATTAATTTTTTTTATTTATCTTTCAAAATTATAGGATTTTCACAAGTTTTTATTATTACTCAGGGTGTTTACTACCGGAAAAACTGAAAAAACAATTAATTTTTTTATTTATTTTTCAGAATTATGGGATTTTCACAAGTTTTTATTAATACTTGGAAACATTTTTTAAATTGTACTTTTGAATTTAAATTTTGTTTCTCTTTTTCTAACAATATTCTTTGATCATTTTTTCTGATAATGTCACAGCAATTAGTAATGAACAAACTAAAAAGTCTGGTAGTAAAAAATATTTTTGTTACATGTGTGTCGAAAGTGACTCCTTTCGTAGCTTTCTACCGCCCGAAAAGTCGCCGTTTACCTTCAATCCAATTATCCTACGCAAGTAAAGTACATTTTATTGTTTTTGAGTCTTCAATAGATGGAATTACAAAAGTATTTCTCCCCCAAATTTACAGCACTATCACTTAATTTAATTCATGATTAGCTGACTTTACTTACATCATTATTTCACTTTTATGCGCGACACGCATGCGGTAACTTTTGCAGGATTACCAACGCTTAGTCACTTTTGCAAACTTAACCTTGGCTAACCTGTCAATTTACACTTAAGAATTACACTTTGACGCACAGGTAATAAAAAATATTATTGGCCTGTTCTTTTTAACTGCACTGATGCACTGGTGCAATAAGTTAAAGTGAGACAAATATATTTTTTCTTATTCTAACTTGTTGCACCAATGCAGCAGTGCAACTAAAAAGAACAGGCCTTATATGTAACATGTGCGGATTGACTATTCCTACTCGTGCGGGTAAACGTATTAGCCTTCGGCTTGTGCGTTTGTTCTCGTATTTGCCGACTATGTAATAGCCGACTTATCGTAAAATATAAATGTGTATTCGTATCATTAAAAAGGTATACATGAGTAATCCCTTATTTTTGCCGATCCGTAACCTCTTCGTGGGCCCAGTTTCACTGTTTGTGCTTATTTAGGCAAAAAAAATCAAAAGTGATTATATTTGAAAGACTTAGAGGTTTTTCATGTCGCTGAATACAAATTTGATTTGGTGAAAAGAACAAAAAAATGTAAAAAGTAAAAACAAAAAAATGTAAATCCTATTATGGTATCCTCCACGTGATACACTCTGCGGCTGTGAATATATATTTACTAGCAAATGCCGGCGGCGAGACTAGAAGAATTGTTAATATTTAGTTCTTTTATTTAAAGAGAAAAAACTAAAAACTTAAAAAAATTGATGTTTACATCTCTTGAAATAGAAGTATTTAGAAATAAAATATTCCTAAAAACTATAAATCTAAAAATCTTGTTGATAAAATTTTTGTATGTTTATCTGTTTTGACTTCTATATTAATTTCGTCATTTTTAATTTTATAATTTTGAATTTATGTTTAGCACTTGAAAAAAATAAATGGCTGCGTTTAGCGGAGAATGTAGCGGTGGAACTGTTGCAAAATTCTTTTATATGATTGTGTTGTACCTTGTGGTGCAACAAATACCCAGCTAGCAAAATGACGCAAACTTTGCGCGAAGTTTGCCGCAAACTCGAGCAAACCTTTGCAGCAAAATTACGACAAGGTGTGTCCGCATTAAGCTTAGTTTTTGCTGGCAAGGCTTGTAAATAGTATGACGCATATTTTATGCAAATAACAGGGTAAAATTTGCTAGTAAAGCATAACAACAAATTTGCAGTAAGAACCAGGCAAACCTTGCCATGCACAATGTGATAGCAAATTTGTGGCAAGAACAGGACCAATCTTGTCGAAATTAAGATCAACAAAACTGATTAGTCCAATATCATACGTGAATGGTGCAATCGTACTTGGTTCTCTGTTCTCGACAAGCCTCCTTTATTAATCCAGTAGGTAAATCTTTTTCACGAGAAATGCGCCAATCTCGAGATAGATAGTAAAGTCACCAGAAATAAAGTTTAAAACCTGATAATGCAACCCTGTTATTTGCATAAAATGTGCGTCCTACTATTTGCGACAAGCCTTGCCAGCAAAAACTAAGCTGTTTACGGACACACCTTGTCACAATTTTGTTGCAAAAGTGTGCTCGGCAAATTTTATTTTGTTCTTGCTACTAATTTGCCGTTATTCTGTGCTTAACAAGATTTCCTGTTCCTGCCATAAATTTATTGTCATGTCGTGTGGCAAGGTTTACTCTGTTATTTGCTTAAATTTTGCATTTTATCATGTCCGAGCAAATCTTGTAAGTTCTCTACGTAATATTTATGTACAAGTCTCTCTGTTATTTGCAGCATCGCGTGATGAAAACTTTTGCCGTAAATTTGTTCGAAACTTTTAGAAGACAAAGCAACAGACAGTTACTTGTCATAAAATTGTTGTCAAAATTGAAATAATCCTTGCTATAAAGCTTTCACGATATGTGATTTTAACAGGCCTGGCTAGCTGGGTAATTTTGTCGGGTTTGTTCATGCTTTGGGAACTCACGAAAGGAGGGTTACACTGGCAGGGTCCTCGAGTCACTGACACACTTGTTTTTGCTAATTAACAGAATGTTTATTCGCCGTATGATACACTGTAGTTTCTTATACTTGCGGTCGGCGAAGGTGTCTTACACAGAGGTGATTAGATACGGCGCGCGGCTCTGAGATAGCGCGCTGTATATTCGCTCGCTCGAGGTTCGCTGTGACTAATGCTGCTTTCCATTTATCTGAAAATGAGATTGAGTCACTCAGTAATGTGTGTATTTTACTCAGATAGTAACGTCATTACTCAGTGATTTAAAGAAATATGCAAGTGATCACGCTTATTTTAATGACAAAATTATTTCAATATATAACCTCACTTCTAAAGTGAGTATGCGAGACTCACAATCAGTAAAGCACACGGTCTTGAAATTGCTCAGATTGTAGGAAAAAAACTCAGTTGAATCTCACTTGTGAAAATGCAAAAGGAACGTGCATTTAACTGAGTTATGACGTCACAAGTGAAATTTATCTGAGTTTTGATGTAAATGGAAAGCAGCATAAGTCCCGAATTCTAAGTTCCGTACTCTAATCTCGCGGGCCGTACATATCGGTTTGATTGACTAATGACTGTTCCGCGGCCCATTATTTGGCGGGTGCTTAAGTAGTACTGCGGGTTTGGTATAATAGTGAGGCAATAGGCACTTAGCATGACTATATTTGGTCATTATCCGCGCGCATTCGGCGCGCGGGAAATATTTGCAGCTTAGCAACAATTGCCAAAACGCAAATATGCATTTTCGATGACATGATTATTGCTAAGCTAAATTCCGAGATGCGTTGACCGGTGCGATGGTCGGCCAGCAGCACACGAGGCATGTGTTATTCGACACCTCGCGATAATGAGTCTTCTTCGACGAGCTCTAATATCTTTTTAAATTTAATTTTAATATTATTTTATTTATTATTGGTTGTGAGAGCCACGCTCACAACAATTGGTTTATACATTTAGTTTTCAACACGAACTAAGGGCAAGAACAAATTGGAGAATTTTACAACAGTTCCACCGCTACATTCTCCGTTGAACGCAGCCATTCATACAAGATTTTGTCGAACAATCAATTTTGAAACTAACACTTTAGTCAGATCATATTGGAGTTTGCCATTTTTAATTTTGTTCATGAATTTGTATTCAGCTATCTAAAAACCTATATATAGCGCAAGTTTCTTTAAAACCAATTAATCAAAGAATAAACATTGTGCTTAGACTACATACTACTGGACCGTGGATCGCCTATGAAAACTGTTACTGAGTAAAGGAAAAGAGACATCGCTATAGTGACATATATATATCGAACTAGCAGTCGTTTGTGCTAACTTTTGTTCTAACAGTTACACTGTGACATTTTATGCAAATAATTGATAGGGCTTAAAAAAATGTATCAGATCTGCAATGAAATATACGGCATTTTTTATAGAATCCGTTGATATCAAGATTATTTTTACTGTATTGACTATACTTAGGTATCCACAGTTATTAGCAAGAGGATATGTCAAAATGTGGCAACGCAGTACTTGGCAATTTACTCCCTCGAGCTTTGTTTCTTTGTCACACGTGCGAGAAAGTACTATCTATCTTTTTTTTACTCGGCAACGGTCTGCACAAGAGTAGTTTAGTAGAATTAGCATTTTTTCAAAAAAAAAAATTGATAACTCAGGTTTGACTGTGCATAAAGCACAATTAATATGTGTAGATTAAGATAGGTACGTTTGCAACTCGCAAAAAGCTGGGGGTTATTGCAAAATTACGGGTTGAAGTGAGGAAAAAGTAGTTTTTTGCTTGCGTTTCGTAAACTAAAAACGGAATCGAAAAAAGTTTCAAACAAAAGTTGTAGATATTAAGTAGATCTACAATAATAAGTTTGGTTCATTAAGATCGGTCGATTAGTTTGGTTGTAGAGTAGAAAAAACCATAAAAAATGACCATTTCTTTAATTGTTTATAACTTTCTTAGAAATTAACTTAAGCATTTGAAATTGTAGGAAAATATAGCTTTTATGACGATAAAAAAGTGTACCAAATTTCATAAAAAAATATTAACCACTTTTCGAGTAATGGCAATTGTTTAACCAAAACGCGCTAAAATTTAATTTCTACATTTTTGAGACCATGCACGAACATGAACCAAAGTTTTTTCTCTTCTTAAAAAGTTGCAGTATTATATATCGGTATTGCGAAATGTGTGCAATGCAATTAAGTGCCTCAAATAAAAATAAGCCTAATTAACAATAAAATGATTTTTAAAATATTAACGCTATCAAAATGGGGTAAAATGCATTTAAAAGATGCGATTTTTCTTTAAATTAAAAAAAAAGAACATTGTCCTAGGTTGCTCAGAAGCCGAGATAATTTTTTTTGTTTGAAAAATCACTGTTGCTACAGTTATGAATATTAAGAGCTGAAATTTTGACAGCGTCTTATTAAATAGTTAAAGTAGCCTTTCCCAAATGTTCGAAGCGATTCATGAAGATTAATCACTGTAAACGCGTTAACAAAAGCAGTATCACTCGAGAGCGGCGGCCGAAGGCGCGCGCGAGCGCGCACGTTGTCTGCTAGCGCGTGGCCAGGCGAGCGCGTACAAAATTGATTTGGCGCGTTCAAATTACTTCAATCGTTAATATCTCGGGAACTAAGCGTCCTAGAAAGATGATTTTTTTTAAACTGGGCTATCTTGACGAGACAAAATTAATGAGCTAAACTATTTTCTTATATCTCCTCAAATAAACGTTCTAATTAATTTTCATCTTTTTTAATTATTTATTTCACGCGTTAAATACGTATAATTTATTTACCTATGCGGCGTGTGCATATGCTCTTTGTTATTATAATTTAATTTTTTTATTACTCTTATTGCAAGGAATCTACGCTTTTTATTTCTTTTTTGCACAATTTAGTACAATTAACAAACATTTATATCTAAAAAAAACTAATGTTATATTACTAATATTTAATTGTAGGTTAAGGTTAATTTAATAATAACATAAATGCAAAAATTATACTAAATTATGCAAAAAAAATAAAAAACATTCCTTGCAATGAAAGTAATGAAAAGATTAAATTATAATAACAAAGAGCATATGCACACGCCGCATAGGTAAATAAATTATACGTCTTTAACGCGTGAAATAAAAAAAATTAAAAAAAGATAAAAATTAATTAGAACGTTTATTTGAAAAGATATAAAAAAATAGTTTAGCTCATTAATCTTGTCTCGTCGAGATAGCCCAGTTTAAAAAAAATCATCTTTCTAGGACGCTTAGTTCCCGAGATATTAACGATTGAAGTAATTTGAACGCGCCAAATCAATTTTGTACGCGCTCGCCTGGCCACGCGCTAGCAGACAACGTGCGCGCTCGCGCGCGCCTTCGGCCGCCGCTCTCGAGTGATACTGCTTTTGTTAACGCGTTTACAGTGATTAATCTTCATGAATCGCTTCGAACATTTGGGAAAGGCTACTTTAACTATTTGATAAGACGCTGTTCAAAATTTCAGCTATTAATATTCATAACTGTAGCAACAGTGATTTTTCAAACAAAAAAAATTATCTCGGCTTCTGAGCAACCTAGGACAATGTTCTTTTTTTTTTAATTTAAAGAAAAATCGCATCTTTTAAATGCATTTTACCCCATTTTGATAGCGTTAATATTTTAAAAATCATTTTATTGTTAATTAGGCTTATTTTTATTTGAGGCACTTAATTGCATTGCACACATTTCGCAATACCGATATATAATACTGCAACTTTTTAAGAAGAGAAAAAACTTTGGTTCATGTTCGTGCATGGTCTCAAAAATGTAGAAATTAAATTTTAGCGCGTTTTGGTTAAACAATTGCCATTACTCGAAAAGTGGTTAATATTTTTTTATGAAATTTGGTACACTTTTTTATCGTCATAAAAGCTATATTTTCCTACAATTTCAAATGCTTAAGTTAATTTCTAAGAAAGTTATAAACAATTAAAGAAATGGTCATTTTTTATGGTTTTTTCTACTCTACAACCAAACTAATCGACCGATCTTAATGAACCAAACTTATTATTGTAGGTCTACTTAATATCTACAACTTTTATTTGAAACTTTTTTTGATTCCGTTTTTAGTTTACGAGGCGCAAGCAAAAAACTACTTTTTCCTCACTTTAACCCGTAATTTTGCAATAACCCTTAGCTTTTTGCGAGTTGCAAACGTGCCTATCTTAATCGACACATATTAATTGTGCTTTACGCACAGTCAAACCTGAGTTATTAATTTTTTTACAAAACTGTCCTTTTTGAAGCTAATTCTACTGGACTAGAGCTGATGAGCGGTCCAGTAGTAAATGGTCTAAAGATGATTTTATAATTGCGTAAACGTAGTTGTAAACACAAGGTTGTAAGAAATCAACTAATCACAGTTGATAATTCTTTAATCACTAAAAAAATAATTAAAATATAATATGAACTTTTTTGCCAGTAGTAATAAATAATAAATAAGTTTATCAAGTTGACTTTCTGGCAATTTTGTTTATTAAATAAATGACGCTTCAAACATTAATTTTTGGTCCTCTTCAGGTATAAATACAAGTGATTAAATTACAACATAACGACTTAATGTATTCGGATCAGCGAAATATACAGCAAGTTCTACAAGAGATATAACATAGATGTAAAATTAATAACATTAAGAATAAATTATAACAATAAAGGAATATATAGAGCAAAAGCAGAAAGATATAAATTAAAATAAAATATTGAGAACGTACGTGTCCAAAGTCAATGAATAAATTTATAAACCAAGTATGATTAGTAATAATAAAATGGTAGTAATAATAAGATAAAACATAAAGTAAGAAACGAAAATATAACATACATCCATCATATAACGAGTCTATGAATCGACTGAGGATCAATAACAAAACAATCTCAGATACATGATGGAAGTAACAAGGTGTGCTATTACCTCGAACGAATTTTTGTCACGTTCTGCGCAGCACCAATTTTCCGCCATTTTGCATAATTACTATAGCAATCGATTGACAGGTTGCCGTTTAAAATTGACAAGTTGTCATTTAAAATGCCGTCGTGTTTATTTTTAAATAAATATAAAAATTTAGGTAATCCTACTGAGATGTTGATTAATCAAGGAAATGACTGGATTAACTACATCTCTAGAGGAAAGATTATAAGGCCTTCTCCAGACTTATTTAAAGCGGCAATAGTAATGAATGAAGAATTCCAAGCGTACCATGGATTCTTCTTGCAGAAAGAACCATGGATATTTCAAACAGTCGCAAATAGAACCGAAAAAAAAATTGATAAAAATATAATAATCCCGCGTGAAGTTTTATTATGTTTAATTAAAACACGAACATATATAAGACTTTGCATAACAAATAAAAAAATTTTGGTGAAAAATAATAAAATAAAACAAAAAAGAAAAATGAAAAAATTTACTAATAAAAAGTAATTTTATATTCTATTATATAACATAAATGTGATAGAAAAAGGCAAAGATCAATATTTTCTGTTTTGTTTAAAAGATATATTATATATTGTTTCTCTGTGTTTATCAGTGTTATATTTGTATTTATGTGTTTGTATTTTTGTCTTCTAATATATTCACACTATAATTTTAATTACATTCAAAAATATTTTATTATAATAATAACTTTTTCTTGCTCGAATCTTCGTTTAATATCCATTCAAATTATACAAGATGGCGGAATCTTGGCACGCTCTCTTATTGGTCAATAGAAATGCCTGCGCAATAGGACACCTTGTTACTTCCACCATGCTTAGATATATATATGGAAAGTAAACATTAAGCGATTTTTATTATTCTATTATATAATATGTTCAATTCTATTATATAATAAATTCTCATTCTTTTTTATGAAGAACATCTTTGCATATTCTCTTTTTCTTCTGTTTTTTTTTTTTTTTTGTATGGAATACTCGAGGTATTTGCCACTCGAAGTTATGATTTAGACTCTAAATAAACAATAAATAAGTTTATCAAGTTAACTTCCTGGCACATTTGTTTATTAAATAAATGACGTTTTGATACTCTAAATTTTAAAGTAGTTACTGACCACCAAAAGTTTACTCTTATTCTTTTCTATGTCGCTCATATGTTCTTTTATTCGTGTCTATAAGTGGTTTGTAAAGAAATAATTATTTGTGATTGGTTAGCTTTTTACAATTTTACATTTACAACTATGTTTACGCAATTATAGAATATAGAGATTGTGCACCAAATAGTGGTAAAGCCCATTGAGGAATAAAGATTTTCCACGCCACATGGCGTCAGTGCCCACAAAGGGGTTAATCACTTTTGAAATTTTGTATTTCCGGTGAGCTAAATCTGTATATTGCGGATATACCATTTATTTTATATTATTTTTTTTCAGTGTTTTGTCAAATTTAAACCTTTGAGTGCATTTTGAGAATCATCTTGATTCCAAAATTTTTTTCTACCAGGAATAATCTGAAAGAGAAATCCTTTTCCAAGTCTGATTTTTTTAAGGGAAAAGAGGTAATCTTTTTAACAGAAAGTACCATAGGCAAATTGCCACAAGTAAATTAAAAATATTTGGGAAAAAACTTCAGAAAATTTTGGAAAAAATTAAGCAGCTTATATTTTTTCTAGTGAGCTCTTATCAATAAAATCCTGAAAAAGATTTTAAAACTTAAAAATTAAAAAATTCATCCTTTTTTTTGTAAAATTGCATTTCTTTACACTTTTAATTTTAAACCTATTTTTTAATAATAAATGTTTTTTTTAATTTAACAACGCGGACTTAAAGTTGAATATATTTATTACAAAAAATATTTTAATATTAAAAAAAAGAAAATTTATAATTTTTGAGACTACAAGTAATCGCCTGTGGTCAATTTCACCTCCATGATTCTTAAAGATTTGCTACGGAAGTGTGCACTCGAAAGTTTAATATTTAAAACTTAAATATTTTGTCTTGTAATTTATGATTAAGGAACATTAAAAGATTTAATAGAATAAATTTATTTAAAGCTATGTTAAAAATTTTTTTAATTTTATCTGGTATTTTGAATAAAAATTCTTGTAAAATCTGGGCATATTTTTACAAAATTTGTAAAAGTAAACACCTTGTTATTTATCGCATGTGGTTATGATACATACAGCCAGAATTGATTTTATCTTATTATTCAACACATAGGTACACGCCTTTCCGTAATAGCCCAGGAGATAGTGCAAATGACATATTAGATCGTATTGGTTCAGGATATATAGATGTGGAAAGTGGAATATGGTGCCATATCTCTAGTGAAGTTAAAGAACTGGTTAAGAGAATGTTGCATTTGGATCCCACTCGAAGACCTACAGCGGCTGTGATTTTAAAATACCCATGGATTGTAAACCGACATCTTATTCCTCCAAAAGTATTGCCGGACGGACCAGAAGTTATTAAAGATCCACATAGTCTCAAGGTATATATTAATATCGAAATGAATTTCTACGTAAGAGCTAATATTATGTTAAAATAATAAATGTTTTGTTTACATTTATTTTCAAAATAGTGAAAATAGTACATTGTGTAACAAGTGCTGAAAACCCGCTATTGTCCACGAGTGGACTATAGTAGAACCACATGAATTAAATACTTTTTTTTGTTACAAGTGCGTAAATAGTGGCGAAGATGAGAGTGGATTTGGGAGAAAGTGCAGGGAGTGAAGTCTATGCGAATAAAGAAATTTTAGTTTTTGTAATAAATAAAATGATATTTAGTGATATTTACTTTTATATATATTCAAATATTTTTCTTTTGACTTTGTGGCAAAAGATCTTTTGTAGTTTTTTTCACAATTTGGACGATCTTTGAAAGTATGAGTTTGCTGTCACTTTCGAGTATTATTATGGTATTCGGATGTTGATATTCATCCTTGATTTTATTATTGACATTAATTGTATCACCATTATTGTATCGACTTCATTTACGTGATTTAATGTTTTTGAGTGACACGATTTACAGGTTAACCTAAGGTTAGGGTTAGGTTAGGTTTATAAAGGCGATAAAGTGTTAGTAATTTTTATACAGGGTGTAATGTAATCGGAAACCATTCCGTAATGGAAAGATAGACGGGATCGAGATGAACATAAAAGTCCAATATTGTCTTGGGTTAGGTCTATCAATAATCGAGACAGAACTATTAAACACGATGTCTCCGCAGATATTTTGTCATATTCCAACGAGAAAATATACTTTCCTAACAGGAAACGAGAGAATGATAGACAATAATATCACTTTTTGAAATTCTTTCTTTTTGATTCAGAGAAGTAATGGATTACAAAAGAGAAATCAATTAGATTCTTGTATTTTTCTTGATATCTATTCTGAACCAATCAGTAAAAATCTGTCGTAATTAATAATGTAATTAAAGATAAAAGAAATTCCGAGTTCCCTATCGTTATGAAAGAAAAACTCTTCGTTATATTAATAATATTTGATATTGAACATCTCTCATAATTATCGTAGAAGGCATAATCTATTGTGAAATCGTTACATCAAGAGATATTTTTCTATCGTGTTATGAACAATGAGTGTAACATATTATATGGATGTATCGCGCATTTTATAATTTTCTAATTAAATATTTACGAAATGAGAATGTATGAAAAATCAATCGTAGATATTAATCGTAATAAACCTTCGTTAATTTAACATTCCATGGAAAAAAACAATAAGAAACGATGAGAGAATTTGATGCGGCAAATATTATAATACACTTACAAAAGAAAATTATCACTTTAAGAATTAATCGTGAATTTATGGTAATTTTTTATTAATGTTTTCATCAAGGATTTAACAGTACGACACAATTCGATAAGAAACAAAGTTAGAATTGTATGATACTGTAAATAAGATATTTAAGAGAAAGAAAGAATCTTTTGTGAATGTACGAAAAACTTTTATTAATTTACTTATTCACAATTACGATAGAAATTAGATTATTTGTAGATTCCATAAGTATCTATCGCTTTTGCTCTTTTTCGACTTTCTTAATCACAGCAGTTTGTTACGGTTTTAATTTGTCATATCTTTGCTAACTCCTAATTTGTCAAGTAATCGCGAATGTGCATAGCTGCCATCGCCACGAGTGTTGGCGCGGTGCGATGAGACGCGAGGACGGCGAAGCACAGGCAGCGGCATCGCTTCTCCTTCTTCCCCCCGCCGCCGGCAGCCAATGCTCGACACAGTGGGCCGTGCTACAGCTCGAGCGTCTCGGCTCTTCACACGGCGCGCTCTCATTCGTACAATTTGAAAAATTTATATTTCGATTATTGATAGACTTAACCCAAGATAATATTGGACTTTTATGTTCATCTCGATCCCGTCTATCTTTCCATTACGGGATGGCTTCCGATTACATTACACCCTGTATATGAAATACTTCCATATAGCCAATCTCTGTAAGTGGGCGAGCGAAAACATCACGGTGCAAACGACATTGTTCTCTCTGTCTACGTGTCTACTGGTGTACTTTGTTTACGATGCACATGCTCGATCATTCTCTTTAAGAGAAAGCAGGAATTGTGGTGGGGACATGTTTAGTCGCGCACGCGCATCGCGAAGTACACAAATAGACAGAGGAAATGATATCGTCTGCACCGTGATGTTTTTGCTTTCCCACCCAAGGTCTGTAGATGAACGATAAGAGGGGAAGGAAGGTCTTCGCATCCATTGTTACACATTTGACGCCAAAATGATCGGGGCCAATACGATGTATCAATTCCACCTTCCCCACATTCCACTTTTACTACTACTCACTTATTCTTCTTGTACAACGAATACTACACATACACTGTACAGTCCCAAAATGGCGCTCATGCGAAAACCTTAGAACATACATACATGGAAGGGGAATAGCAGCCTGAAACGTGTCCGGAGGAAGTGAGAAAGAAAACGTAGTTGCCTCTCACTCGCGAGATACTGCTCAAAAGTGCGCATGCGCGGCTATTTGGGACGCACACAAAGCATCATGCGTGTACATATACACAACATGTGTGAACATGTAACTAATATAACCTTAAACCTTATACTCGAGCACCGGCCAAATAGACGACGCAGCGCACAATGCCAGCGCATGCGCACTTTCGAGCAGTAACTCGCAGAACGAGTGAGCGAAAAGTTACGTTTTTTTTCTCACTTCTTTTGGACATGTTTTACCTCTCGAGAACAAAGGCATTTCCGCTTTCATATATATGTTCTAAGACAAAAACCTTCCTTTCACTCCCGTCGTTCATCTACAGACCTTGCTCCCACCTACAGGCATATATATAATACTTCTCCTATGAAATAAGTTTGACGTTAGCAATATATGAGTATCATATATTGCTAACGTCAAACTTATTTCATAGGAGAAGTGGGTGAAATCAAAGAGAGAGAGGTAGTGAAAATCATGTACCTGCGCAAGCGTTGTGCGCAAGCGTGGCACATGGTTAGTAGGCACGCGCGGAGCGCGCGGTAGCGGGAGCGACTTTTGCGCATGCGCAAAACTGTCAAGATACATCAAGTCGCATCGTAATGTTTTCACCCTTTTTCAAGCCCAATTAGCAATATGAGTATTACATATATGCCTACAGGGATTGGCAATAAAAGTACTGCATATATTAGTGGAGTGCCCTTAGATTTTGACTGCGGAAAAATTCAATACAGAGGAAACTCAACAGGAATCTTTTTTTCAATATATCCGAAATAAAAAAATTGTTTATCTTTTTAAATGGTGAGCTTTTTTTATTTAACAAAATAAATGCAAAATTGAGGTTTTTGGCAAATAATTTTTTGATTAAACATTTTTTTTTAAATTAATATCGTCAATCGAAAGAGCAGGAAATTTAATATAAAAAATATTTATAAAGATTTTTTTTAAACTATAATTAAAAGAGTTAGAATTTTTTGAAAGTCTTTGCCATTTTGTTAGTGACCTAGAGTAGCGGCAAGTGCGGAGCGCGTGATTTCGCGCACTCGGTACAAATACGTCTCTAGTATCAGTCTAATTAAAAAAATATTTTAAAAAACGATTGATTTTGATAAAACATACTTTATACTAGAAGTTTAATGTAATTTTAATGCAAAAATAACATTTTGAATATTAGTAATCGAAACATAATGTTTTATCATATGAAATTCTCGACTTGATCCAGTATTTTGCTTACCATTTTTATAAATTTATTCAAATTACTTTAAAACTATAAAATATTATTCTTGATATATTTTATGAGCTCTGTAAGTTAAAAAAAATTACAAAAATTTATTTTGCAAAATGCAAGAGTTCAAAAGTTCGTAATTTAAAAAAAATCGTGTTTTTTTCATAAGTTTTTCTTGGGATATTCAAGACTAAAATAAATCATAAAATACTGTAACGTTTACCGTGCCGCGCATTCGCTCACGCTTGCACTGCACACGCTCGCGCATTCCCGAGCACTCGCCCGCGCGCGAAATAAAGCAACACGTTACGATTAGGAATGCAGTTTATTAAAAGCACACGTAAACGGTAACTCTCGGCTTGACAGCTCAAAACCGAAAACCAAACGACAACGAAACAACTTCAAAACGAAGCGACCGTCAGCTGACGACGGCAATCGATATATTGATTTTCCTTGGAATAAAGCTCGCGTTTCACACACGCGAGCTCGCACCTAACGATACTTTCATAGGTATGCCTTTTAAAGCTTATAATGTGTACTTTATGATGGTACTATAATATTTTAGTAAAAATAAAAATTTGTTAGTTATATACGTTAATAATGAATGAAAAAGTTTTTTTACTCACAAGGGAATCTCGCAAACCCGAAAATGCTGATTTTAATGAAACTTGGCATAAATGTAGAGGGGGTAAATACATGAATTTAGAAATTTTTAGTTGGTGCTTATAAACGGTTATACTAACTATACTGTTTACTTTTTGAAAAAAAATTTTTTTTCAAAAATTTACTTTTTATATTTTTTCTATGTTGAATATTTATTCCATTAAAATTTCAATTTGAAATTCGACACAAATGTAGAGGGGCAATACATGAATTTAGAAAATTTTAATTGGTGCTTAAAAACGGTTTAAAAGGTTAAAATCACCCTTCAAAGGTTTGTCTTTTTTCGATATATCTCGTAAACTTAACGAAATATTAAAAAATGTTTTATACAAAAATATTTTAGTATAAATCCCTCCGTTTAATTACGCCGTTCAATTAAAAAAAAATTTAATTAAGAACATTTTTTTTATTAAAAAAATTTTTTTAAAATTAACTCTTATGTATTTAGCATTTATAAAGTAATTATATTATCGTATACTATGTATTATTTATATCATCTATGTGTATATTATCTATGTTATAATACTATATACTTATATTAACTGCATTCCTGTATGTATTATTTTTTATGTGACAGTTGTGCAATATTAGAGTAGTTACATTGTTTTCACACAATGTTCATTCTATCTGTCACATATTTTACATTCATGTTTTATATTCGTCATGTCACGGTATGCATCATATTAATAAAAGTGTTTTGTATCTTTATTAATGATTTTACGCGTCATTTTCACATCAGTATCAAGTGACGTCTAACGTGTGCTTCATTATTCTGTTAAATTGTTTAAATTTTTAATTAAACAAAGCATAATGTTACACATAAATGTTGCAAACATTTTTAATGTTAATTGTTTTATTTTAAATTACACATATTTTCCCAACGCCTACAAATAGAAGAGAAATACAATTATATGAAGTGATACAGAATATTATAACAAATAATGTAGCATTTGTTATACAAACTGATATACTTTGGACTTTCAAAATTATTGGGAAGTGGATTTAACTGACTTAAAATTTGTAACAGATAAAGAAGAAGAATTTAGAAAATGATAATTATGAACCTGATAATAAGAATAATTGTGAACCAGAAAACAAAATTTTAAATAGTAGCTATAAGAAAAAGAAAACTGTACAATATTGGAAAAGTGGGAAAAATGGCCGATACGTAGTATAAGATAGTATAATTACTTTATAAATGCTAGATACATAAAAGTCAATTTTATTGAAATTTTTTTTAATTAGAAAAATTCTTTTTATTTAAAAACATTTTTTTTTTAAGTAAACAGCGTAATTGAATGGAGGTATTTATACTGTACAACTTTTGTATGAAACATTTTTTGATGTTTCGTTAAGTTTACGAGATATATTGAAAAAAAAGACACAAATGTCTCAATCTTTAAAAGGTGATTTTAATCTTTTAAACCGTTTTTAAGCACGAACTAAAATTTTCTAAATTCGTGTATTGCCCCTTTTTACATTTGTGCCGAATTTCACTGAAATTGAAATTTTGATACAATAAATATTTAAAATAGGGAAGATATAAAAAGTAAATTTTTGAAAAAAAAAAAAATTTTTTTAATAAACAGTATTTAGTTAAATAGAAGTATTTATGCTGTAAAACTTTTGTATAAAACATTTTTTAATATTTTGTTTAGTTTATGAGATATCGAGAAAAGGCAAAAACTCTCAATTTTTGAAAGGTGGTTTTAACACTTTGAATCGTTTATAAGCACCAACAAAAATTTCTAAATTCATATATTTATCCCTTCTATATTTATGCCAAGTTTTATTAAAATCAGAATGTTCGGGTTTGCGAGGTCCCTTGTCAGTACAAAGACAAAATAAGGGTTATTTTAAGCATCTATGATTAATAAAATAAAGTTTTTTTGCAATTTGAACGCATAGAGGTTATAAATAGAGATTTACTTTTGTAAAATATCTTAGATTTTTTTAAATTATAACATTTAACAAAAATTTTATAAATATTACATGAAATTAATTTTTGGCAACGTAATACATGATTTCAGTGTAATTTTTGCCGTGCAATCAAATGGCGCTATTAGTTTTTCTTAAAAAGTCGATATTTGTAATTTGTTTATAACAAAATTTGTTTAGACATATTACAAAAATTGACTTAAAAAAAAACTAATAACACCATTTGATTGTACGGCAAAAATTATACGAAAATGATGTATTACGTTGCCAAAAATGTTTTTTATTTTGCTATAGTAGTGTTATAAACAATTTGTCTGTCTGTACCTGTTATTGCCGATGGCTAGACTTTGGGTCAAAAGAACATTTTAAGCGTAAAAGAAATAAGTATTATATACTAAGTGTGTCAAATTCAATCTAAGTAATATACATATATCAACCTAAGTAATATATAGTAAGTGTGTCAAATTTAATCTAAGTAATATAGATTTCTGAAATTTTTTAAGTTTATACTCACACACACAAATTAACTTCTCTACAAAAATAGTAATATCTAAATATTTTGTGCCAATTATAAGAACAAATATTTTTATAGAAACTGAAACAATATTACTATTCTTTAATCATTTTTTATAATACAAAACAAATTTTTAGATTTGACACTATAAAATGAGAGTATTACGTTTTTTTTTCTCTACAAAAGTAATGATATATATAGAACATGCGCCAACTATAATAGAAAGTAGATGTTTATACGAATTAGAACATCTACTTTGTTATTCTTTGGCTGGCATTTATAGTTTGATTTTTTATTAAGTCCGTATCAGACTAGAGATTGATATTGAGATTGCAATCTCTAGTCTGATATGGCTTTGATTGTTTTAAGTTTGTCTTTAGATACAATTTCGTTAATTACGAAGTATCTTTAAACTTAAGAAGATTCTTAAATATAAGATTAAACTATAAATATTAGTCTTTTGTATTAAATTATTGGCTACTATGCGCCTGCAAAAAACAATTGTCAGGAAGCATATTGGCAAAAAATAAAGGAGATAATATTAAGTTGGCAAATAAGTATTTTAATACAAATAATCACAAATATTACAAAATATTTTAATAGAAATAAATATTTTACTGCAAAAAGGCTACTTGGCGCTACTAAACCGAATAATTTGCCAGCTTTCTTTCCTTTTCTCTTGCATTTGTATGAGTGTGTGCGTGCGTGCGTGCGTGCGTTTAGTATATAACTTAATTTATCTTTTAAGGAATCTCAATCTCTTAGGTGTGTGCATACGTTCGAATATGTGTTACTATCTTTTTCTCTCTCCCTTTCATGCGTGCGAGTATAATGTTATACATATATATAGTGTTATTACGATTTCAATTGTAAGACAAATTGCAATTTTAGTAATTCTTTCTCTTTCTCATGCGTGCGAGTATAATAATGTGTTGGAGATCTATGTATGCTAGTCTTGCCTAGTTATATTGTTGGACTGGAGCGCCGATATCGATTATGCATCTTTTGGTTCTTATCTATGTTATCTACGTTAACCACGCCGCGCGCGCATTTTTTTTACGACTTCCGAGCACGCTCGAGTACGCACGGCCTATTCTTCTGCCCGGTTTCAACAAGTTATGGGCCCAGATGCGTTTCATTGACTGCACGTGTTTATCGAGAATTAGTATCCAAAAGGGTAATGGCAATGGCGTCTGCGAGTGGTTTCTCCAATATTGAAAAATTAACGAAGAATAACTATGAGCTGTGGAAAGTTCAAATGAAGAGTGTACTCGTCTACAACGATTTATGGCAATACGTTGACGGCACAGAGGTTAAGCCGGCTCAAGACGCACACGACTGGATAAGAAAGGACGCAAAAGCTCTTGCGTTGATAAATTTGAGCATCTCACAGCCAGCTGAACTACGTAAAGAAAGCTGAGACTGCAAAAGGAGCATGGGATTGTTTCAAAGGAATCTTCGAATCCAAAGGTCCGGTAAGAAAGGCTACATTATATAAGCAATTACTAAGGATGGAAAAGAAATTGAATATGTCAATAACGCAATACGTCAATGATTTCACGAGCAAAGCAGGACAGCTGGAAGAAACGGGCATCGAAATTCCGGGCATCGAAAGGAAATTGAATATGTCAATAACGTAATACGTAAATGATTTCACGAGCAAAGCAGGACAGCTGGAAGAAACGGGTATCGAAATTCCGGATGAATTACTATCCATAATGCTACTAAACTTCCTACCGGAAGAGTATAAAAAAATTTTAGTGTGGCCATAGAATCACGCGACGACATTCCAACACTAGAAGTCCTCAAGGCCAAGCTTAAAGAAGAGGAAACAAGACAGAGTGATCGAAATGCGAAAACGAACGACGGCGACAAGAAGAGCGAGGCGCTGTTGGCAAGAGGAAGTGCTAATCGTGGTAAACTCGTAAATCCGAGGGATGGCAGCACGAAAACAAATTGGCAAAAATTCGAAGGAAGATGCTTCAACTGTAATAAAATAGGACATAGAAGTCGAGATTGCCGCGCAGAGCCAAAACAAACGGATCAACAACATAGAACAAATAATACGGCAAGTAATACGGACAACGCCCTAACCGCGATCGCTTGCAATACGGAACTTACTACAAAATCAGGTATGTGGTGTTCCGATAGTGGTGCTACCAGGCATATGTGCAACAACAAACGGAAATCCGGAACGCTCAGTAAAGACGATCGATCTAAAGTGTATACGGCGTTGGAATATTTTGTCAAGTCGGTCGGATCAGGCAATGGAAATCCGTACATAAAAACAAATCGCGAGGACAATTCGGTGAAAATACAAAACGCGTTGTGTGTACCGGAGCTACGTAATAATTTATTATCCGTCCCTAGTATTACAGATAAAGGACACAGTAATATTTAAAGATTGCGTATTCGTGAAACGGAAGGATGGTTTTACGATTTTAACAGCAACAAAACACGAAACCAACTGTACGTTGTCAATGAGAGGATGGGCTAAGCAATGCAGGCGAATAACGAGGCTGTCAGAAACCTATTGAAATGGCACCAAAGGTATGGACACGTAAATGTCAACGATCTCAAGAGGATGAAAACAAACGAAATAGTTGCGGGTATGGATTTTACAACGAGTTTGAATCAACTTGAGTGTGAGGTATGTGCCAAATGTAAAATACATGTTCAGCCATTCAAGAATTTTACACATTGCGAAAAAGACATCTTTGGATTGGTTCATTCAGATATATGTGGCCCAATGAAAAACGAATCTTTTGGTGGCGCCAAATGTTTTGTAACCTTTACAGATGACTGCACAACGTATACCGAAACAACGATGATGCGCAATAAATCAGACGTACTTGAAGCATTTAAAAACTACAAGCTGAAGGCGGTGAAACAAACAGGTCAACAAATCAAAAAACAAATGAAAAACGAACAGACAACGGAAGGGAATACTTATCGAACGCTTTCAAGAACTTTCTGAAGAATGAAGGAATCACGCATCAGTTAAGTGTGGAATACACGCCACAACAAAATGGAGTTGCCAAACGTTAGAATCGTACACTTGTTGAAATGGCAAGATACATAATGTTACAAGGCAACCTCTAAATCACTATGGGCAGAAGCTATTAATGCGGCGACGTATCTTCGAAACAGATATGCCACAAAAACATTGAATGGATAAACTATTGAAGCGTGGTCGAAACGCAAACCCTACGTTGGATTCTTTAGAGTCATTGGATTCAAGGCGATAGTGCTGAACAAAACGCAAGGACCAGGAAAGTTCCAACCGAAAGCAGACGAATACGTTTTAGTTGGATATTCAGAAGAATCTAAAGCATATCGACTTTGGAAACCGGAAACAAGAACAGTAATCAAAGCACGAGATGTAAGATTTTTTGAAAGACAAGATTTGATTAATGTATCAACAAATGATCCTTTGGATACGTCAGACGATATAGAAACAAATACAAATGACAATTTAAGCAATATTCCATTGGAATTGTCAGATTACCGAAACGAAGAACACGAAGAAGAAGACGAAAATTCAGATCTAGAGGAAACAGCAACCAAAATTGGCTTACAGGATACGTTTAGCGAAGAGGATGATGAAGTTCGTCGTGGACGAGGATGTTCAAAATTACAGAGAACAGGTCAGCCAGATAGACCGAAGAAAATCTACGGATACGTAATATGAAGACTTCAGATCCTGAATCCGTCCAGGACGCATTAAATCGTGAAAATGGTAAAGCGTGACTAGCCATGAATAATGAGTATAAAAGTTTATTAGAAAACAAAACTTGGATATTAATGCCCAGGCCGAAAAATAAAAAGGTCTTATCGAATCGTTGAGTGTTTAAAACTAAACTCAATCAAAGAGGAGAAGTTGAAAAGCTTAAAGCTAGACTGGTTGTTCGAGGGCATACGCAACAAGAAGGAGTGGACTACGATGAGGTATTTGCGCCGGTCTCAAGGTATGAAATTATTAGGACTATTCTTGCTGCAGCCGTGAACGAGGAAATGCATATCCACCAAATGGATGTTGTATCGGCCTACACACAAGGCGAACTCTCAGATGAAGGGTATATGGAACAACCAGAAATGTACATCAATAAAAATGAAAAATCAAAGATTTGTAAATTACTTAAACCATTATATGGTTTGAAACAGTCGGTTCGTGAATGGTACAAGACTTTTGATAAGTATGTAATAAATAATGGAGGCAAACGTATAGTAGCTGATCCATGTCTCTATGTGTTCAACAAAGATGACAATCGAGTCATTATGGTAATTTACGTCGATGACCTGATATTGGCCTCAAAGAAAATCGAAAAACTAGAACTTGTAAAGTCTAAATTAAAATCGGTATTTAAAATGGTGGATCTCGGACCAATACATGATATTCTGGGAATAAATGTCGAACGGCAAAGATTAACTGGAAGCATTCGTCTGTCACAGAAGAAATACATCAAGGAATTGTTAACTAAATTTAACATGAAGGATGCGAGGACGGCAACAACGCCAATAGAAACTAATACAAATATTATAAAGGAGATGAATTCAAGGTCCCAAGATGAACGAGAAGAAATGAAGAATCGACCATACATGGAGTTAGTTGGCGGGCTCATTTATTTAGCTAACGCTACACGGTCAGACATAGCCTTTGCAGCTAGCACGTTAAGTCGATTCTGCACCGATCCAGGGGAATCACATTGATCTTTGGCAAAAAGGGTGCTAATATATTTGAAAGGAACATCTCATTACAGTATCAAGTACATCAAAAACCGAAATGGTCTCACCGCCTACACTGATTCGGATTGGGCAGGAGATACTGATGACAGGAAGTCATGTACCAGGAACATAATCATATTAGCTAATGGTCCAGTGAGTTGGAAGTCGAAGAAGCAGGCTTCAGTGGCACTATCAACGATGGAGGCCGAGTATGCAGCTTTTGCAGAAATATCGCGTGAGATCGTTTATGTAAAAAGATTTTTAATGAATATGGGTTTTGATAAGTTTGTAAAAGATTCAATTAACATTTATTGTGATAATCAAAGTGCGATTGAATTATCCAAAAATGCAGTATATCATAAGCGTAGCAAACATATTAGTTTTTATTTTACCAGAGAACTTGTTGAAAAAAAAATAATAACCATTTAATACCTTGATACTGAATCAATGGTAGCTGATATTCTAACTAAGTCGTTATCCAAAGTTAAACATTTTAAATGTGTTTCAATGTTACATTTAGAGTAAAGAAATGTGATTGTATAGCATACATTGATAGAGAGGGTGTTGGATCTATGTATGTTAGTCTTGCCTAGTTATATTGTTGGACTGGAGCGCCGATATCGCAGTTATGCATCTCTTGGTTCCTATCTATGTTATCTACGTTAATCATGCCGCGCGCGCACTTTTTTTCAGCCCTTCCGACTTCCGAGCACGCTCGAGTACGCACGGCTTATTCCTCTGCCCGGTTCCAACATAATGTTATATGTATATAATGTTATTATGATTTTAATTGTAAGACAAATTATAATTTTAATTATTATTTTAGTATGTAAGTTAGATTGTAAGAAAGTGATTTTGTATTAAAACAAATATTTGGTTTAGCGGCGCCAAGTTTTTGTAGTAAAATATTTATTTGTATTAAAATATTTGTAATATTTGTGATTATTTGTATTAAAATACTTATTTGCCAGCTCAATATTATCTCCTTTATTTCTTGCCAATATGCTTCTTGACAATTGTTTTTTGCAGGCGCACAGCAGCCAATAATTTAATACAAAAGGCTAATATTTATAGTTTAATCTTATATTTAAGAATCTTCTTAAGTTTAAAAATACTTCGTAATTAATGAAATTGTATCTAAAGACAAACTTAAAACAATCAAAGCAATATCAGACTAGAGATTGAGATTGAGATTGAATTAGAATTTGACCAACTAATTGATTACATTTTAATTCAATCTCAATATCAATCTCTACTCTGATACGGACTTAATGAAAAATCACACTACAAATGCCAGCCAAAGAATGACAAAGTAGATGTTCTTATTTGTATAAACATTTATTTTCTAGTTGACGCATGTTCTATATATATCATTACTTTTGTAGAGAAAAAAAACGTAATACTCTCATTTTATAATGTCAAATCTAAAAAATTGTTTTGTATTATAAAAACTGGCTAAAGAATAGTAATAATGTTTTAGTTTCTATAAAAATATTAGTTTTTATAATTGGCGCAAAATATTTAGATATCACTATTTTTGTAGAGAAGTTAATTTGTGTGTGTGAGTATAAACTTAAAATAATTCAGGAATATATATTACTTAGATTAAATTTGACACACTTACTATATATTACTTAGGTTGAATTTGACACACTTAGTATACAATAGGGATGGGCGATCTTGTCAAACGGATCGATTTTTTTGGATTGATTTAGATCGGAGACTTGAAAATCGATTCGCCCAAAAATCGACTTTTAAAGATTTGATTTATCAGAAATCGATCTTTTTATCTAATTTAACAAAATATTAAATATTATTTGAATTTGAGATAACGAGATAATTTTTTATAATGACAGCAAATTTTTGTATAAATAAAAAACTAATAACTATTGTTAGTTAATATATACGTTTATACCTTATTTTTTATAAATATTTATTTGTACTTAGTATATATGTATGTATATATATACTATATGTATATATATATATATATATATATATATATACTGTATATGTATATATATATATATATATATATATATATATATATACACATATACATATATGTATATTGCAAATATACTATTGCCATTATGTATTTTATATCCATTATTGCAATTTTATCATAAACTGTATCATAAATGAAAGACTTAAAACTTATAAGTTACATATTTGTAACTTAATCTGAAAGATGCCAATCTATTATACTTAAGGAACTTAAAAATGAACAGGATCGATCTCGGGTCTCAAGAATCGATTCACTGGATTGATCGAAGCTGTGAGATTGGTAAAAAAAGATCGATATTCGGATACAAAGAAATCGATTTTTTAAAATATCGATTCAAGATCGCCCATCCCTAGTTGCAAACATGAAAATTATTTTTTCTTGGCAATTAAATCATAAAATATTTTTCATAATCGTATAAGATAATTATAATTTAAATAAATATAACAATATACTGTATAATTTTTTATACACATTTATAAACATTTATAGAATCGGAAAAGTATTGGAATTATCACTTTAGAGCAAAAGAACATTTTAAGCGTAAAAAATTTTTTTTTGTTTATGACAATTTGTTTCAACAAATTATAAAAATCTTTAAAAAAAAACTAACAGCGCCATTTCATTGTACGACCAATTACATAAAAATCATGTATTACGTTGTCAAAAATGTTTATTTTGTTGTAGCAATAATATAAACCATTTATCTGTCTGTACCCGTTATTGCCCATGGCTAGCCCAGCGCGGGAAAAGTAACTATTGGAAGCTTTACTTTAGGTCAAAAGAACATTTTAAGCGTAAAAAAATTTTTTTTTATTTATAACAAAATTTACTTAAACAAATTTTTAAAATATCAAGAGACACGGTAGTGGCTTGCGCCAAGTGAACGCACAGCGTGAGCCCAATCGTGCTCTTTACGCGAGTGCGCGACTTGCGAGCACTCGAAATTATCGGATCTCAGAAACGGCTAAACCGATCGAGTTCTAACTAAGCTCAATCGAAAGCTTGGGGTCGATTTATATTAGAAAACTACTTTTATTTTTTCTCTACATGTCTTATGAGTGGCGATATCGCGATGCAAAGTCCAAAACGCCAAAATTTCATTTAAGATACGTCATCGTCATTATTATCGTCAACCTTGTAGGTATCTCTGCGGGTAGTGCGGGAGCTGAAAATGAGGGACGAAATTCCATCTCGCGCATCTGCTGCCATGTGGCGTTTGCATCGTCACTATAGCATCGTGTATTAAGTCGAGTGGGTCGCCAGTAGGGATGGGCGATCTTGAATCGATATTTTGAAAAATCGATTTCTCTGTATCCGAATATCGATCCTTTTTGACCGATCTCACAGCTTCGATCAATTCAGTGAATCGATTCTTGAGACCCGTGATCGATCCTGTTCATTTTTAAGTTTCTTAAGTATAATAGATTGGCATCTTTCAGATTAAGTTACAAATATGTAACTTACAAGTTTTAAGTCTTTCATTTATGATACAGTTTATGATAAGAAAATTGCAATAATGGATATAGAATATGTAATGGCAATAGTATATATGCAATATATATATATATGTATATGTATATGTATATATACTAAGTACGAATAAATATTTATAAAAAATAAGGTATAAACATGTATATTAACTAACAATAGTTATTAGTTTTTTATTTATACAAAAATTTGTTGTTATTATAAAAAATTATCTCGTTATCTTAAATTCAAATAATATTTAATATTTTGTTAAATTAGATAAAAAGATCGATTTCTGATAGATCGAATCTTTAAAAGTCGATTTTTTGGCGAATCAATTTTCAAGTCTCCGATCTAAATCAATTTAAAAAAATCGATCCGTTTGACAAGATCGCCCACCCCTACTTGCAACTACTATTCTGCGTCCGTCATTTTGAATTTTGGAAAAATAATATTAAATTTGTTTTTAGCAATCCCAAAAACATAAAGATACATATATTCAGCGTTAAATTTTAATAACTTTTCGAGATATTGAAATATTTACGTAAAATTATGAAAAAACGTTTTTTTTTACAAATTTTCAACATTTTTTAAAAAGCGCACATTTTTAAGAGGCAAACTTTGATTCTAATATCAATTAAAAGATAATCTAAAAGATTTTATTTAAATTTATGCTATTTTGAATTATTCCGCAGTTTTTAATGTTTTCTGTCTAAAAACACTCTATTATATGGTAATACTGCGAAAGTTTGTATATATATTACTGGATGTGAATGTAAGGGCCGCAGCACAGACTTTTTCATAACGCATAATGCATAACGCAAAAGAGAATTAACCAATCAGAGATCTTTATTTTTATCCTGGCGAGAGAAATAGACGATTCTGATTGACCTTATGCTCTTATGCAAAAATCTGTGCGCGCGCCCTAAGGGCCATCACACACGAAATGACATAAGCTGCATAAGCATAACATAAGAGCTCTAGGTCAATAAGCATCTTATGTATATCAATATGGCGACTTTATGCTGAAAACTGATTGGTTTATCGGTCTTATGCTATGCTTATGCAGCTTATGTCATTTCGTGTGTGATGGGCCATCACACACGAAATGACATAAACCGCATATGCATAGCATAAAAACGCTGAGCCAATATAAACATTTTATGTACATCAATATGGCGATTTTATGCTGGGAGCTGATTAGTTCAACAATCTTATGCTATGCACATGCAGCTTATGCACTTTTATGTGTGATGGCCTTTAGGGCCCAAGCACAGATTTTTACATTCTTACAGACTTTTATGTGTGACGGCCTTAATAACGAATGCAAGCGTGCGTAAAACAAAGCAAGCGTGCAGAAAAGTAGTGCAGTAAAGCATTGCTACATGCTTTTTCTTGGGATATAAAAATGAAATAATGTAAAATAATGATTTATTTGTGTGAAAAATCTGTTTGTGTGGAAAATCGGCAAACAAAAAATAGGACGCGAAAAGGATGATTTTCCATGCACTTGTAACAGAATAGATATTTATGTAACTAGTGCGGTAAACCGTCTAATTGAGTTCTTCGAAATCCCCAAATGAATATCCGACCCAACCCACATAGAAATGGCATCCAATGGATGTCCAGTGGACGTCCATTAAACCTCCACAGATCCATGGGACGTCTATGTCCATGGTGGAAGTCAGATGGACGTCCATTAGAGGTCTAGTAAACTTCCTTAGCTCCATTGAAGGTTTACCTCCATGGTGGAAGTTAGATAGACGTCTATTAGGGATCCACTAAACTTCCATAGCTCTATGGAACATTTACTTCCATGATGGAAGTTAGACAGACGTCCATTAAGGATTCATTAAACTTTCATAGCTTTATGGAACATTTACTTCCATGATGGAAGTTAGATAGACATCCATTAGGGATCCACTAAACTTCCATAGCTCTATGGAACATTTACTTCCATGGTAGAAGTCAGATAGACGTTTATTAGGGATCCATTAAACTTCCATAGCTCTATAGAACATTTACTTCCATGGTGGAAGTTACTCAGACAACACGCTTGTCAGAATGAAAACTTTAAGAGAACTTTTTTAAGAAAACATTTATATATCTTGGAAATGATGTCAAAATGGTAACATTTATCAGAGACGTTTACTAAAAGAGGTCTTTGAGATATCTCATTGAAGAGTTTCATTTAAGTTTCTTGAAAATGTTATCCTTATGATATCAGCTAAATGATATCAGCTTAATGTCTCATAAAAGATATCACAATGCTGTCCGATTTTTGAGCCGTCCATGCGCGTCGTAGTTGACTCAGAAATTACGCAACACTATAACATTCTGAATGAGAGATCCATTTGATATTAAAAAAAATTATTATAAAAATAATGTTTTCAAAAATAACGGTTTGTCTACAATTACTGTGTACAAAAAAATGCACAAAATCTAATTTATCATGTACTGAACAAAAACAGGATAATAAATGTTTTATTCAATTTTTCTTAGAATATATGATCTATATAGTTAACCATCTAATTAACCATTTGAACGCTTCAAAGTATTAATACTAAATAGATCGCAATTTTTTTCATCAAATTATTAAGGTTATGGAAAAAGATAAATTTAACAATGAAATTAATAAGTAAATAAATTAATGCTATTTATTTTTAATGTTTTGCAAAATTTAATTGCTTTTATAAAAAATAGTATAATTGCGTCAGTTTATAACATATAGGTATATGTAGACAATAACAAGTACCCATATCGATGAGTCAAATTGGCGTAGCAGATAGAGTACAAGGTTCGTAATCCTAAGGTCTCGGGTTCAAAACTTACCAGCGGCAAGTAAAAATAAAATAAAATAATATAATTTAAATTTAATTAATTAATAAAAATTTGTCTGTATCTTAAATTTAGTATGTACATTTTAGTATGTACTGTTGATAAAAATAATTTAAAAAGATGTAATTTTTATTTTAAATTTTTATTTCGTCAATCATTTATCGAGGCTCTATGAACCTTTACTAATGATCCACAAAACATCCGTCAGTCATCCACCGAGGTTTCGTGAAGCCTCTATCAATAATCCACACAACGTCTAATAGACCTCTTTGACGACGTCTAATGGAGGTCTAATAGACGTACGCAGTGCGGAATTGTGGATTTTTAATGGCTCTATATTGAACATCTAATGGACGTCCACTGGAAGTTCAAACTTCCATGGCAGATGTCTAATGGACGTCTATTGGAGGTTTCATTTCTATGTGAGAAGTTTCTAATTGAGTTACAAAATCCATAAAAAATGGCGGAGAAATGTTAGCATTTCTCGAAAATCCTTAGGATTCATAAATTTATTTCTAAAAGTTGATAACACTGTTGCGCGTTAACATTACGCAAAGATGCACAGTCGTACAGCGTCAATATGAAAAGTGTCATGTATATTGCACAATTATTTTTTTAAATAACATTTTATATCTGTATCAATTCATCGTAATTTTGGATATAAAAATAGGAACTTGCGATACAAGATAAATTAAAAATTGAATTAAGTAACTGAAAAATATTTGAAATGTTGCAACAATTATAAGAAAACAAATATATTAAGTGTAATATAAAATAAAGAATATATATACATATACAATATATATATACATACTGTAACCGTACTCGCGAGCGACGGCCAACTTCGCCTCGTCCCTGGTCGCGGCCCTGAGCCGCCCGGATGTCGGGGCGACTGTCTTCGCGAAATTTCCCGATGCAATACTTAGTTGGGCGCCAGGTACGTTAAGCGTACCACTTTGTTTACACCAAATCGCAAATTATCGTTACGGTAATAAAATTGCGGAAAAGACGGGCGCTCGTTAGGCGACCGGGGCGTTAGCGGCTCCGATATCCAGCTGCTCAGCCCTAAAATGGCAGAGGGGGAGGTTCGGCGCGGGTGGATGGAATCGGGAAGGCGAGAGAATTATTGAAGCAACATAAATTTAACAATAAAATTAACAAATATATTTAACAGTAAGTAATACAGGATTAGACGGCTCTATGGGGCGGCAATGGTGACCTGCGCGCGTTACAAGCTGACGATCGCTTGACATTACATGTCGCGAATACGGGATAATCAATGAACGGATGCTTTGACGTACGCGGGAATTCTCCGACGGGTCTACGCTTTTTATCCGGTGCCGTTGGTGGACGCCAAACTCCCGATGGAATAACAGTGTCGCTAAGGGCGATTGGGACGAACAGTAGCTCCGAGTTCACGCGACACGCGGCGGGCTCGTGCTCCTCCGCACGTTACAAGATCCCGCAAGTAATATGCGCGATAATTATTCTGAGCTCGCCAACGAAGTAGTACAAGACAAGAATATGAAATCAGACGAGAGCGCAATTAACAACAATTCGCGATATCGATGCAATAGATTAAACCAAATTCTTCGAACAATAAATCATAAATGCGCGACAATTCACAGCGCAACGTAATTAGAACATGCCACGAACAGCACGGAACGAACTCACGCGGGCGGGCGCGATCGGGCGAAGCAACGATACACTAATAAATTCGCGACTCTAATCTAATGATCACAAGATCGTAATAAATCCGTAACTCTTTCGTGAGTCGTCCAATCGCGAAATTGGTGGCTTTACAATTTACGACGCTTGTCTCACCAAGCCGGCTCCTTCGTCTTGGTCTCGTCCGGATCGGGATTTTTCCGGCTCCTGCGTCCTTTACATGGTATCTCAGCTCGGGATCTGGATCGCACGCACAAGACAATACAACGTCCACAGCTTGAGTGCGGGATCCTGGATCCCGGCAACGCGCCCCACCTTGCCCCCTCTGGGCCCTTATTGGTCGATTTTCCAAAAATCGATTTTCGCGCAGCGCGCGGCGTGCACGCCGTCGCCGGCTGATCGATCCAGGCGCAGTGGTCGATACTGTTGGACCCCGTGCGCGGGAATTTCTGGCGCTTTCCTCTGTCAGGTTTCTTTCTCCTGGCCGGGCGCTTTCTCCGCCATCGGGACGTTATTTTCTTCTCGACGAGGGCGTTCACTGATGTCCCATTGTCGTGATCTCCGTTGGGACTAGCGCGGGATCGGATTCGTAGGCGCCCCGTCGGAACATCGGCCTCGCGCGCCTTTGCTGGATCCTGAAAGCGTCATTTCGCGGCAGTATCGGAATTCTTGAACGACACGAATTGTAGGCAAGATAAGGGCGGTATTACCTGCAGATCCCCGCTCGAAAAGGGTCTTTGTTATTCCCTCGGTGTCCGCTCATCTGGTGACCTCCGGGAATGTTCTCCATCGAGACGAGACGCCAAAAAATTACAAGATTGATCGCTGTGGCTATCGATTTCCGCCGCACTCGCGATGCAGCGCTCGCAAACATCTTAACGATTAGTACACGGGACGTCACATACACAAAAACACGAGACAAGGGAGACACGAGAAACACGCTTTTGCATCCGTCCCCGAGCGGGAGGATGCAGGACCCGCGTGATGTTAACGCGTAAGGGCCACTAAGGCCCTTGTGACGGACAGCAGCCTGCGATTGTCACGTCACAGTACATATATATGTGTGGCGACACGCCACAGCGCGACGCGCGCGCGCGCACGCAGTGTCCGCGGCCGGATCAGCGGCCCCGGCGACCGCGAGTAGTGCGCGCGGCCGCCACTAGGCGAAAGCGCGGCGCCTCAAACTCACAAGAAGAAATGCAACATGAGGTTTACATAAGCAGACCACCCACGTCGTGGGATCAAGCCAAGCTTCATAGTATAGCGAGCTCGTAAGGGCCTATACTACGCTAGCTATCATTTTTGGAAGAAGTATCTACGGGCCCCGGTGTATTTGATATTCGGCACGGGCGAGCTCTCTGGTACCACGAGGAACTCCTCCGGAGACACAACAGCCAAGCTGCCCCGCTGCCGCCAACTCGGCCACCGCGGTCCTAGGGCCAATCCGGTGAGGCCGGACGCCAAGAGCCCAGCGAAGCCGCTGGGATCCCAAGAGTCGCCGACGAAGAAGATCAGCGTTCCGTGACGGCTAATTCGGATCGCCTTCTCCCCGGAGAAGCCAAGAAATCCCCGTCTTCAGCCCAGAGGTCCTCCTCGCCATCCTCCGGTCAACAGGGCTACTCAAACCGCTGGACGAGGGAAGGTCACCCGAGCGACGCAGACCGGAACATCTGGCCCTGCGGTTTCTATTGGCCGGTCAACACAAACCACAACCGACCCTCGGATGGTTTCAGACTTGACCACTAGGGGTACACAGGCAACCTCCGAGGACATCATCGCTGCTTCGCCAACGTCGCCACAAGCTCTTGAGACTCCAAGTGCGCTCCCTCAGAGACCCGGGAAGCACATCCCCCGCGCTCTTCTAAAGAAGAAGCAAGCCGTCTTTAGGGAGCTGTTCGGCAGCGACAGCGACTAGGGGAATCCTAATTTTTTCCGGGCACCTTCGGGTGCCGCCTAATCCTTCCACATCCTACGCGGATCCTCTTCCGAGGCTAAGATTGCTGAGGAAGTTGTAACCACCTAGAAGCCACTCCGAGCGGCGCCTACTCCTACCACGTCCAGAACGAACCAGCTTCCGGCTACCTCAAGATATCAATTACACACTTACGCATTAACAAGTGTACATAGAGAGATCAAATATATACGACACGTATTATTATTTGTAAAAGGGGGCTTTCTGATTGACCAAACCTAACCACGACTCCTCCATAATATGTATATATATATATGAAGTACAGGATATAATAAATATATTTAACACCACAGTCTAATAATAATAATAATAATAATAGTGACGGAGGCGGTCCTCCTGCGAAGCTCACTTTGGCACTTAGACCGAGTCCATTGTGCCTCCCCGTTATCAGCTGCCCTAGCGGGGTCCCGCTTCCTTCCAAAAGCGGAGCAGATCCCCCACAGGCAGCTGCCTCACCTGATCCTGTTCTAGAAAACCTGAGCCCAGCAGGCGTGTTCTTGGTCCGACCAGTGCTGGGCAATTCCCAAGAATGTGGAGGCTAGTTTCCTTCTCTTCACCGCACAACCTACAGCTGGGCGTATCGCTACGACCCAATTTGTGCAGGTGATAGTTGAGATCTCCATGGCCCGTGAGCAGTTGTGTCGCGAGCCTGGCGTCTCTCCTACCTAGAGATCTTATGCTCTTGGTCAGGTCCTCGCTAGGACATTCCCCCAGCATGGCCCTAGGCTGTCTGCATTTGCTCTCTGTTTCTTCCTTCCAGATGCTATTCAAGATGCTGGTCCCGGAGCCAGCCCCTGATTCTCCTCCTGCCTAGGCAGAAAGAGATCCCAACAGCCGGCTCCGGTCCCAACAGCCTTGTTTCGGCCGCCTCCTTAGTGAGCAGGTTTGCCCTTGCTCCCTGTTTCGTTGCCCTTGATCTCTGCGTGCCCAGGGACCCATACCAGGCCGACATCATTCTTCTCCGCCAACTCATCCAGTACGCACTTGCAGTCCCAGACCAGTCGCGAGTTAATTCTTGGACCCTCAAGCGCCTTAAGCGCCGCCTGACTGTCCGAGCAAATCCGGATGCGCCTTCCCACCCTATCAGACTTTGATAGGTTCTGGGCACATCTCATGATGACTAACACCTCCGCCTGGAAAACCGTAGCGTGCTCGCCAAGCGGAACGACGATTCTTGCCCGGTCGCGCTGACAGTAAAGACCAGCTTCAGAGCCCGCACTCGTTCTGGAGCCATCCGTGAACCAGACGTCCCCGTCCTGAGGTCCCTTAGAGCCGTTCCACTCCCAGCGCCCGGGGAAGCTTATTCTGTACCCTCTTTTGAAGGTGCGAATCATCGGTCTCCTGCCTTGAAGGGCTCCTGCCTTCCACCTTGATTCACACCTTAGGCGATAGGCCGCCGTCGCCGCAGCCACTACCACCCGATCAAGAGGCTCGACGCCAAGCAGCATTCCCTCGCCGCCACCGGCGTGGTTCGCATAGCCCCCAGAGCCCCTCTTAAAACTAGAGCTCTGACGTGCTCCAGCGCTAACTTAGCGGTCTTTCCCAAAACCCTTGGCCACCATACGACAGACGCGTAAAGCAGCCTAGGTTTGAGTATCGCCGTGTATATCCAGTGGACCATTTTCGGTTTGAGACCCCAGGTCTGCCCGAATGTCCTTCTGCATATCCAGAAGTAGGAGCACACACTCCTACAACGGTTCTCGAGATGTTCCTTCCATGTCAGCTTCCTATCTAGGATCACTCCCAGATATTTAGTCGATACAGTTGGAACTAATCTCGTTCTCCCAAGGACCGGCCCCTCCACCGTGCCTAACACCACAGTCTAAATTCTTTTAACAATTTTTAACAATTAAAATATGATAATAGTTTTAATTTAAAGAACTACTTTTACAATGTTCCAATTTATTTGATCTATTTTTATCGTTTTTTATCAGTATGAGACCATCTAATATGTTTATGAAGTTAGCACCGCTATTTTGAAAAACAAAAAATTGAAGTTGTGTTAGATTGTGCTGGGCTTGTCAAAATAAAAAAAAAACAGTTGTGCTAGATTGTGTTAGGGTTGTGCTAGTTTGTGCCGCAAACCATGGTTCAATAACGCAATTAGTTTATTAGAAAATGACAATTTAAAAAATATTGCAGCGCCACCGACACATACTGCGCAGATTTTCTATAATTCGGTTTTTTAATTATCTGATGAATTGCATATTTGATGTTATACCCCTCGTTGGAAGTACGTTAGAGATCGCTGCCCAAGATCTTGCGAGGAGGGTTTTTAGTCACTACACACCACTTTTTGT
Source organism: Monomorium pharaonis (assembly GCF_013373865.1). Lineage (NCBI taxonomy): Eukaryota > Metazoa > Arthropoda > Insecta > Hymenoptera > Formicidae > Monomorium > Monomorium pharaonis. The sequence continues at coordinate 15,303,982 of NC_050474.1, forward strand.
GTTGAGCACTTTTATTATAATGTCTGTTTTTACAGTGTGCGGTTAGATCGCGACCCCGCAGGCGGAGTGTCGCGTCTATGAGTGCACTGTCCATGACCCCTCAAAGCAGAGTGTCGTGATTGTGTATAATACAAAGTTTTGTGTCGGCGATACACAACCCTGCAAAGCAGAATGTCGTGTGTTATTTCGGTTTGTCGACTTTGGATTGACCCGTCCATCACTTTTTTTCGGCGGTTTATATATCTGTTAATTCGGTTGTTTGATCGAGAGAAGAGGAGGATTACGTGAGGGCATAAATCGGTCAGTATTCCAAAATCTTGCTCAGACAGCAAGTGCTGTCTAAGGAGCATTACGCTAATTGTCGAGCGGGTGGCGTGGAATCTCGCGCAATGCGCTCGATGCTAACCGTTGCAGCTGACCGACTTACGTCATCGGTGCTACTGACACCTTTCTTATCGGTATGAGTGTGTCACTCATAACACTGAGTGTGCTAGCCTTTTTTTGTACGAGGGGAATGGAGAATGCATCTTACGCATACCTCCGCCTCGGGAAGAGGCGAGGGTTATGTGGGACTCACCACCCACCGGAGGCCAGGTGGCATACCCACTAAACCCCTCGGTGGTTACCTACCTCCGGCGCAAACCGGCAGGCTACGGGATCAAACTAGTACGCACCGCGGTCCGCCGAAGTTGTGCTAGCCTACCACAAGTTAGCACAACCTTTGAAATCCTCGGTACAACGATTTTAAGGGTACGTTACTCTTTCGCGCGGTCATTAGCGCTCGGATTTTATGTCCATTTTTCGTGTTTGTAGTTATTTAATAAAGTTGATATTGTATATCTGACAAGGAGATGCTAACATTTGCTACGTTTATTTTCAAACGAGCCATAGTGCATTCGAAAGGGAAAGTGAAAAAACAAAAAGCATGTTTTGGCTTTTGGATGAATGGGTCCTAGTTTCTGAGAAAATTGCTTTTAAATATGTGCATTTTCGACCGCTAAGGTAAATACAATGGAAAGCCACTTTTCGACATGAACCATGGTGGCCGTGGGTGCTAAGCACGCTTATTGTTTTGCTATCCGTGTGAGCTGGATTCAAGACCAATTCTAATAATTTTTTTTAAATCTATATGCTAATTTTATTTTTTTTGTTATTTACAATAAAATTTTGCGGTTTTAATAAATATAAATTTCTATACTTTTATTATAATAATAAATAATACATTTTTATTTATTATAAAGTTCTGATATTTTTGTACAATGCAGCAATGTGGGTGAAAATTTACATAAAAACATTGGAAACAAATGTTTTCTCGCATTATAAACATATTATAAAAGCAACTCGCGTGTTGCAAATACATTTTTTGTTATGTACGTTGGGTGGAAAACACAACTGATTAACATTAAAATAAAATATGTTACGTTCATTTGCTAACTTTGATGCTTACCAAGCAAATTTGATCATGTTAAAAAAATGAACGCGACATTGTACAAAAATGTCAAAACTTTATAACAAATAAAAATATATTTTTTATTATAATAAAATTATAGAAATTTATATTTATTAAAACCGCAAAATTTTATTGTAAATAATAAAAAAATAAAATTAACATATAGACTAAAAAAAAATTATTAGAACTGGTCTTTAACTCAGCTCCCACGGATAGCAAAACAGTAGGCGCGCACTTAGCACCCACGGCTATCGCACTTCATGTCGAAAAGTGATTTTCTAATCTTACCCCAAAATTCTAGTAAGATATTCATAATGTCGTTGTGACTCTCGCTATTTGTTGCGTTGTGTTTCGACAGTTTAAAGGTGAAATCGTAACGTAACTAATAAAAATACTTGGCAAAAATTAAACGCGTGAAAAAGCGATGACATGTGAAGGACTGTAGTTTTTGATTGTTCTGGAAACCTGGAGAAAATGACTTCTATATGATTCATGTGGCAAGACACTTTTTGAGATATCGGTTGTGTTAACGATACTGTTGAATAAGATTGACTGTTATTGTTGCCGGTGTTTATATGCGTAATCGAGTCCAGTAACAGCCAGGCTAAGAGCCTCATGTGATCGACGTATTCAAGTGTTCTAAAGTGTTCACGTTTTTAATTACATTCCCTGGTTAAACAGATAAAATTTTAAAAATAGTAGAAGTACCTTACCCTTGTATTGTAGACGGTGCGGTGTATAACCACGGCAAGTAACGCGCGACAGCTCTCTATTCCGTCTATCCTTGTTTAATTCCGCTTGCATATCTTTGCTGTAACTTTGAGAGAAAAGAAACAACCCTTTTAAACTGCAAATTAATTCCGCAGAATTTTATTAACTAGCGACGCATAGTTAAATGTATTACCTTAATCTTGCTCAAAGTGTGAAAATTATTTAAAAAGTCGAGGACATCAGACAACTTATTTTTTAATGATTTAGAGGCATTTGTGTTATACATGGCACTTTTCATATTGACGCTGTACGACGTGCACCTTTGCGTACTCTTAACGCGCAACAGTGTTATCAACTTTTAGAAATAAATTTATGAATTCTAGGGATTTTCGAGAAATGCCAACATTTCTTCGCCATTTTTTATGAATTTTATCCGGTAATTGGCTAATTGCTTGTAAATGCGGGACACATCAAAGGCGAGCCTCGACTCGTGTGTCCACCCGCACGAACGGGCAATCCGCATATGTCGCATAGAATATTTTTTGTTACTTGTGCGTCGAAATATTGGTTTTTTTGTGTGAAGTGACACGTGAGAAAAAGACCATTTTTTGTGCACTAGCAGCGAAAAAGTTATTCTATATTGCATTTGAAAATAGTACAAAATATTTAGTGCTGACTCTAAAAAATTACTTTAATTAGAAGTAGAAATGTGCTTTAATAAAAATGTATTAAGAAAAAATGACAAAAATTAGAATTTTTATATAAGTATTAGGTGTACAACTTTGATTCCGCCATTTTTTTTTTTAGAAATTCGAGGCTTTATTGTGAAAAACTGGTTATACATTCAAAGTATTATCCATCGCTGGCTACTACTTTTTTCTATCTTTCTGGCAGCATACGAATTCCGCGTTGAAAAAACTGGTCATCTTTTAAGACGATCCACGAATCGATCCATTTTTTACTTCTTCATGAGAACGGAAGTGCTGGTCAGCCAGGCCGTGTGTCATTGATTGAAACAAGTGATAGTCAGAGGGAGCAATGTCCGGAGAATACGGCGGGTGGGGTAGGACTTCCCATTTCAACGTTTTTCAAGTATGTTTTGACGGGCTTTGCGACATGGGATCGAGCATTGTCATGCTGCAAAATCACTTTATCGTGTCTATCGTTGTATTGCGGCCGTTTGTCTTTCAGTGCTCGGCTCGAACGCATCAATTGCTTTCGATACCGATCGTCTGTGATTGTTTCAGTCGGTTTTAGTAGCTCATAATACACTACGCCGAGCTGGTCCCACCAAATACGGAGCATGACCTTGGAGCCGTGAATATTTAGTTTGGCCGTCGACGTGGAAGCATGGCCGGGAAGTCCTTATGATTTTCTGCGCTTGGGGTTATCGTAATGAATCCATTTTTCATCCCCAGTCACAATACAATGCAGATATCCCTTCCGTCTTTGCCTTGCAAGCAGCTGTTCACAAGCAAACAAACGCCGTTCAACATCTCTTGGCTTTAACTCCAATGTACGGTACCCAATTTCTTTGCTTCTGAATTATTCCCATGACTTTTAGGCGTTTTGAAATAGCTTGTTGAGTCACTCTCAATGATCCTGCCAATTCTTCTTGCGTTTGATATGAGTCTTGACCAAGTAATGCCTCCATTCTGCATCTTCGAAAACCTTCTTTCTTCCACCGTCATGCCGGTCTTCGACGTCAAATCACCGTTCTTGAAGCATTAAAACCACTCTCGGCACGTTCTTTTTCTAATAGCGATTTCACCATACGTGTTTGAGAGCATTCGATGAGCCTCAATCGTAGATTTTTTCATATTAAAGCAAAAAATTAAAACCTACCGCAAATGACGAGAATTTGGCTTGTAAGCTAACATTTTTAATTGAGAATAACTTTATGATGCAGACACAAATTGACTAATATTTCGATGGCGTTATGTTTACAAATGCCTAAGCTTATTGTATGATCTCTACGATCTATTTATTTTGACCACCACTTACCGCTACAGCCATCTATTGGAAATCGGCGGAAGCAAACTTGTACATCTAATAATATAATCTACAAAAATTTTAATAATCGCAATAATTACAACAACGGAAAAAATATATAAGTTTAAGTAATAAAAATATATAAAAGTTTAGTAAAACTTTAAAGTACAATAATGAGACTTTTAAAATAATAACAATACATTGTTTAACAAGTGTTGAAGTTTTATTTGGCACGCATGGCACATACTATTTTTTGTTATAAGTGCGTAGAAAATGCTGGAGATGAGAAAAAATTTGGATGGGAAGGCTAGGGATTTGTATAAATAGATTAGTATAAATGGATTAGTATAAATATAGACGGAGGAAGGGCGCAGCACCTTTCCCTGCACTCTTACCTGAAAATTTTCCTTTTGTTGACGCAGAGAAATGCATTTACGTATACCCTCCTCTTTCGAGGAGAGGACAAGGTTATGTAGGATTTACCGTCAGAAGAGCGGTTTTGTCTGCAAAAATCTCAGCGAATGCCTTCTTGTTCATATTAGCAGGAGGTCCTGATAAGTGGTAATGCATTTTTTCAGTAACTTTTCTCAGGTAACTTCCTACTCGGATTGCGGACAGCCCACGTCTCATTATCTTAAATGTCCCTGAAAAAGGTGAAGCTACTTAAAAGAGGGAAGAGAGATGACCGCATTACATCATTCCTCTCTCGTCTATTTGTGAGGGCAAAATTCCTCACCGACTATTATACTCCTTGGTGACCTCAAAATTTTCCTAACCTAATCCAACTCAATTTTAGTTGTAATTTAGCTAATTTCTAATCGTAACACTTGGAATTATAGCCAAATTGCGACTAAAATTGTGTTGGGTTAGGCTGCGCCCCTCACCCGCCCATGTTTATACTAATCCACGCAAAACAAAATTATTTTCTTTTATTAGAGGAGAAGGTGGTAACGCAGCTATTGCAGATAATATGGCGACCCATATTATCTCCGTTATATCAGCTGATGAATTTTAGTTACTATTTATGATATTTGTTTAGTAACTTGCCGTTGATGATGCTAATATGAAAAAACGACAGTAAACATTTGTTATAAGAAATTTTTACTTTCGAGAATTTTAAAACTTTTAAGGTACATTTTAACATTTAATTACACATATATACTTTTTATTCTTTTTAGACTTAAACGCATTATCATCCAAATGTATGTACACTTGAGTGTTTTTTTGTTATTTAACTTTTTATTCAACTGTATTATTTTGACTTAAAAGAAATTTAACAGTGATAAAGAATTGTGCTAATATAGTCAATATAATCTAACCGTGTTGGTAATATGGTTACTTTCGAGGTCTCCATATTGAGAAAATTCCTCGATAAATCGATTGTCGCTATACTGTTAACCTATAATTTACATGACATGTATGCTTTCGACAAATATTATGTGTAAATGTATGCAATATTGTATTTTTTTCTATAATTATGCAACAATATATTTTGAGTGCGTTCCACTTAATGCTTGCGACGCTTGCGAGCATTATTTGTTTAATATTTGATAAACAACAAGGATGAAATTATTCCAACACGGTTGTTGCGAGCATTATAACCTTAATTAACGTTCTTTTTATTTAAGTTTGGTTAACAGTTAATAACAATCATCAGTTTTATCTAACGATTTATTTTTTAAATAAATTTTATAATTTTTCTAACGAAATACTGTGACTTTTTCAAATAAAATCAATTTTTTACATTTGTATTTGTGGTTGGCCTGTTACCACCCCGGTTTCTCTTCAACCTTAAATAATATATTTGTAAATATTTTATAACTTTAAATCTAAAATCTAATAAACAACACTTTAATGAATATAATTGTTAAATTTTAATTTAAAATACTGATTATTAACAAAGTTATTAGATAAAGTATAAATGGGTGGCCATATTACTATTTCCTTCTCTATTATTATTTATATAATAATTATTTTTTTGAAAATATACTTATTTATGAAACTTTTTTTGATTATAACTTTTTAACGAATGATGAGTGCTGACTAAAATTTTTTAAAGGTCACTTTAAAGGAGGGAGGGGTGACTTTGATAACATATCTCAAGGTCAAGGTTATTGGAGATGACTCCCTATACATGCATCTTTAGAATCAAAATTAATTACGCTTTATTTTTGGCGTCTTTTTTTATTTTTTATTATCGATTTTTATGACATTGTTTAACATATTTGTAAAAATAAAATACATCTTAACTCTCTAGAAAAGGGTTTTCTTGGGAACTTGTATAGATGTATTTTTTACGTCTTAACAAGGTCTTGCCAAGATCAAAATAATGTCATTGCGTAGCTTCCATCAAACTTACAGCTTTTATTTGAAACATTTTTCGCTATTGTTCATAACCTTAATAGCAAGATAAAATTGGTTTAATCTAATATAAGTTGATGCAGAACGGCAACTTTGATCCTTTATATCTTGGCAATAAAAAGTATATTTAATTTGAAATTTTCAGAAGATTAATGTTTTATGCTAAACTATTATGTAGTTCCAAATTTAAGTCCGAATTGAAAGGCCATGAAACTGGCCATTTTTGCGATCACTCTTTGATTTTAATTATTGTTTATTTCGAAAGAAAAAGGATCAAAGTATGCCTTCACAGGATTTTCAAAAAACAATTTGTATATTGTAATTATTAGGAATTATTAGGAAAAAAATCTTATTTTTTTATAAGCTTTTCTAGATTTTTTGTATTTTTTCAATTATATGTTTTTCTATGTTTTTTCAGCTTTACTTTTTTTATTTATCTCCATTTTGATGATACCTATAGTAGTCTAAAATAGTATTAATATGATGGCACAGAAATATACCGGGTGTCCCAGAATGAAAAATTCTTATTTTACAGAATGAAAGAGAGTAAAATTTTAAACTAAAAATTTTTTTACCAATTTTGGCTTAGATTATTATTTACTGAATTATTAATAAATGAAGTTGATCAATCAAACGGCGCGCGGCCGGTGTATGCAGAAGCGTAGCGTGTCATGTTGCTCCACGGGCTCTCCACGCGCTTGTCACACATTCCCTTACTTAAAACTTTACTTTTATTTTTTATATTAATGAATAATTAAATAAATAAATTTAAATTAATAAATAAATAGAGAAATAAATAACTAAATAAACTAATAAGTAAATAAATAAAAATAAATACAATTAGAAATTATTTCAATTCCTTATTATTTTTTATTTTTAATTAATTATTTATTTGTGTACTCGTATTTATTTAACTCTTAAAAAAACCTTAAAAAGGTAAAAAAGATACGCCAAGTACATAAATGCGTGCTTTCCAAAATAAATTTGAGATCAATATAGTTAGCCAAGTATATTTTAAAAGACTTAAAGAAGTTTAATAAACATCTATTAAAAAATTGCTTAAACGGGCTTGATGATTAAATGATTAAAATCAACCAACGGGATTATAGTGAAGCAAAAACTTGGCGTGCCCGGCTCATATTTTTTCTGAATTTCCAAGGCTCTATGTTATTGATATTGATAAATATATATACAAGAATGCAATTAATGTGACTCGGATATTGTTTTACTATCTGTCAATTTCTGCTTTATTATATGTTATTACTTATATTCCCATTTTTCACATAATTTTTGAATAGAACCATTTTTGAATGCGTTTATATACTTGACATATACACTTGACATATCTTTTTTAACTTTGTGAAGTTTTTCATAAGTTATTATTTTTTTTATTATTTTATTCGTACAAATAATTTTCATATTGTATAACATTGATCATTTTAAGTCGGGCGTTTTAAGCCGGGCACGCCAAGTTTTTGCTTCACTATAATCCCGTTGGTTGATTTTAATCATTTAATCATCAAGCCCGTTTAAGCAATTTTTAAATAGATGTTTATTAAACTTCTTTAAGTCTTTTAAAATATACTTGGCTAACTATATTGATCTCAAATTTATTTTGGAAAGCACGCATTTATGTACTTGGCGTATCTTTTTTACCTTTTTAAGGTTTTTTTAAGAGATTTCACTCCTTTTTGTAAAAATTAAAGAGTTACTTCTTTTTTTAATTACATTAAGTTTTATTATACATATTTTTTAATGTGTTAATTTGATATGTATGTATGTATATATGTATATATTTTCCATAATTTATTTTATTTTATTTGTTCTGCAAAAAATATGAATGCATTTTTAGCATTTCAAGGCCAATTGCATTTCTTTATACTTAAATCATTTATTAACATCCATTTTGCGTTTTTAGTACATATCATGTTTGTGTAATGTCCATCTATTATATTTTCACCGTGATAAAAGATTGCACTAATATTTTTATACTTATTTGCATTGACAGATAAAAATTTTTTATTAATATTTTTGACATTTATTACATATATATTATGTATATTATTTGTTATTATTATTTATTTATTTTATTTTTATTAATTTTATTAAATTTTTTCGTGTACTAATAATATCACTTACATTACTCACATTCAGACGTTGTAATTTTATTATTAATTTTTATATTAATATTTTTGACATTTACACATATATCATGTATTTGTTTATGTTATATATTTATTTTATTTTCGTTAACTTATTATACTTTTCTCGCATACCAAATTCACTATTTATATCATAAAATAATTTTTTATATGTTTAGTTTTATAAAATTATATGTAAGCACATTGTGAAGCCCCTTGAAGGACACACCGGCTTTGCGTGTGTGTGTGCATGTACATGTGAATTTGTAGAAAATAACTCAAATAAGCTTTTTTGCGCAAGAAATCTCACGATCACAGAATTATTAAGTTTATTATATTTTTTCGCATACCAATATTCACCACATATATTACAAAATAATTTTTATTTTAGTTTTATAAAATTATATGTAGGCACATTGTGAAGCCCCTTGAAGGACAAACCGGCTTTGGGTGTGTGTGTGCATGTATATGTGAATGCGTGGAAAATAACTCAAGTGAGCTTTTTTGCGCAAGAGATCACAAGATCTTAGAATTATCAAGTTTGTTATATTTTTTCGCGTACCAATATTCACCACTTACATTACGAAATAATTTTATTTTAATTTTATAAAATTGTATGTAGGAACATTGTGAAGCCCCTTGAACGACAAACTGGCTTTACGTGTGTGTGTACATGTGATCTGTGGAAAATATCCAAGTGATCCAAGTGAGCTTTTTCGCGCAAGAGATTATGAAATCTCAAAAATGAGTGTACCAATTTTAATCGGAGTGGTCGCAATCGAAAGCTGACATCAATATTATATAACAAAATTGCCATTAGATTTTTGATTATGATTTTAGTTTCTGAGATATTTTAACTGAAAGTGAATTTGACAGCTAAATTCCAGATAAAGCTTAGTAGCGGCGTGACATTTGCGCAGTGAAGTTTGCATCATTTGCATCATGCAACAAAATTCTTTATGTACTTGGCGTCGCGCCGCTACCGCGTCGCTTGATTATTTAAAATACACTGGCAAAAAAAGACAAAAATTTTGACCAATTTTTAGGCAATCTTTAAAGTGATGCAACTTTGCGAAAAATCATCCAAATTACATGTACTTTTTTTTAAATTAAAGGGCAAAGATTCTACTTTGAGAATCCCTAGGCGAAAGTTTGATTTGTTAAGTGCGAACCTTTTGTATCGCATGAAAACCAAACATGTTTTTTTTAATTGAAAAAAGTAAAAGTTTGTTATCATTTTTCACAAGTTTCGCGTTAAAATCTGGCTAATATTAATCTAGATTCTTAAAGTTTATTCTTTTCTAAGCAATTAAAAAAAATACATGTCGATACGATGTGTTTTGTTGATTGCACTCGAGTTTAAAATTTGCACTGTATTTTAATGAATAAATACGTATTTTTTTAATATCATGAATTTTGAGTATCAATATGATATTGCACATTAATTTTATTCGTGTTTAACTCAATTATACCGCCATCATCAAAGTGACCCGATGTGCACCACGTGGAGAATATAACCAAAATATAAACGTTTATATCAATGAAAACCAAACTTGAAACTTTAAACGCGTTTTTCTTAAAACAACATTTTTTTGAGTTGGTGGTAGAATACTATTGGTTGGCACAATACTATTCCAGTACGTGGCATTCATCCAAACGTTTTTTTTTTTTGTTGATAATATCAACGGCGAAAGTTTTAAGACCAGTATTAAAAACCTTGTAAATCCATTTAAAAGTGCGTCACTATTCTTTTTTTATATATGTATATGTATAATATTTTAAACAAAATTACATGTAATAAATACATTCTAATTTCAGATGGCAGTTGCAGAAACATATAGAGTAATAGCAAGTAATCCGAGATCGCCACATATTGGTCCAGTAGTTATGTCTGAATTGGCACGTCGTAGAACACAAGGCAAATCCAGTGGTCTCACCCAAATTTAATTTTAATATATCTCTTGTATAAACTTTTATGTAAAAGTGGAGAAACACTAGGATTACAAAATTATATTTTAAAGCAAAAGTTCAAAATGCCCATACTGTAAATAACATTAATATATCGTCGTACATATATAATGGAACGTTTACAGCTAAATGTGATATTTATTTATAATTAATTACGTTTGTGTGTACCTCTATATATACATACGTGCCTATGGTTATCACGTGTTACCAGGGGGTGGCTCGTAGAATGCAAAAAATTCTGTTAATAATCAACAATTCAAAATAGTTTCGTTGTTTAATTTATAATTTTTTTAAACATTTAATTGCTATATCAGATTTAATCAAAATGATGTTGCTTGAAATAATCATGTACTAATATAATATGATTTAATCTAAATATTTCAATGTATTACATTAGTGCTTTTCAACAAGCTCACAGAGTTTACATTATGAAATCTCTTTGCCTTTTGCCCATTTGTGATTTTCTACTATTTTCTTCCCATATCAATCTTTCCCAAGTCATAAATGCTAGCTGGAAGATTCAATCAAAGATAAAATCGATCTCCTGCTACAGGCAAGATATTTCAGAAATTATGAAATTCAGACAAGGATCGCTTACCGATGTATGGTTTGTTTACGATGCATATTTCAACATGGTCTTGTTCGCATTCTTAGAAACACATAATTGGTCACATAACTTGATGGAAAGCATTATTATATGTAAACTTTTATCTATAGTGTAGCTAGGTTGAATTATTTTTTTAATTTGATGTATATTTGATATAAATGTCTTGTATTTTCACCTAAACTCGTAGTTTTTAATTTTAAAACACTTTGTAAAAATCTTGTTGTTCTATGAGTTTAAATTCTAAAAGAAATTAATGTGGTTGTGGAGCTGCAAAACGGAGCAAATTATGTAATTATAATTTTATTTTAATGTGTTTAGTTAATGTACTTACTTAATGATTTGTTAAATAAATTGGTAATTATATAAATTATTTTTATACCAGTTTTGAAAAATTTTTGTGTGTAAAATTATTTTATTTTTTTAGGAGAATATATCAAATACACACGCACGCACGTACACACAGAACACAGCGAAAACCTATCATCCCCTTCTATTTATCAAAAATATAATAGTAGTTAATACTAAGACAGTTCTAACCCAAGTGCTCCGAGAGGGAGCGGGTGTGCGGGGGGAACTTGTAGGCACGCGGGGCATGACGTCACGCGGATCGGGGGGTTTCGCGGTGCGGGAATTGCTGACGTGGGATTTTCGGGTCCGCGGCCGCGGTGCGGGAATTGCCGATGCATGATTTTCGGGTCCCCGCGACCGTAGAGGGGGAATCGGGGTCCACCGCCGCCCACTGCCGCCATCCGCCACCGTCCACCGTCGCGGTACTCGCGCTCTCCCTCTGTTGCGAATCTCTCTCTCGCCCGTACGCGATATCTTTCAGCAGCCATCGCCGCGGTACTCTTACCACCAGGATCGCGTTTCACAGGCACGTTCCGCAGCTGTGACTATCACCGTGGAACGGTTGAGCGAAAGAGTACATACATACGAATATGAGAGAAAGAGAGTGAAAACAGTATGTGTGAGAGTTAGAGCGAGAGCATGCAAAGTGTGAAAGAGAACAATGAGCAAGGGAACAAGAGTATAAGAATAAAATAATAAAATAATCACTCACCGGAGAAGCAGCCCCATGCCTCAGTTTATAAAACTACACTAAAAGTATCATAAAACTACACTAAAAGTATCATAAAACTACACTATAAAAGTATCATAAAACTACACTACATAAAACTAATTAATGTTACTCCTCCCCCTCCTCGGAGGAGTCATTATTTCCCTCAAAGTCGGATACACCTATATAATCCATATTAGGGACCGCAAGGGGTTGGAGGACCTCGCGGGGATTAAACTCCGGCTCATCTCCGCCGGAATTGTCACTATCATTGTCACTGTCACTGTCACCGTCACCGTCACCGTCACTGTCACTATCATTGTTATTATCATCTCCTCGATCGGGGATTTCACGAAAATCTATAAGTTAGTCGACCACTTCCCCCGCATCTTCATCAGCGTCCACAATCGCCAAAATGCCCGGAACGGGCGATGCGGGGGATGATGGAATATATGTATGCACGCATGATGCACAACGTGATGCGCACCATAAAAAACAGTGGACGACTAACATAAAGAATTGAGAAGACAGCATGACAGTCGCGAGAGAGCTTAAAAGAGCTGACATATTAAAATGATAGAGCTTGCTTCAGAGAAAGCAGAGACCACATATCTCAATCATGACACGATAGCTCACTCTAATCACCTCTTATACCTGCATACACCCTAACGAAGAACTATGTTTACGAATATGTTTATGAAATTACATTGCATGTCATGGTATTGAACTGTTATCAAACCGCATCGTACAGCAGTGTATTATTTTCTTCCACCATCGCCGCGGTGCTCGCTCTCTCCCTCTATTGTAAATTTGTCTTTCTCGCCCGTACACATATCTTCAACCTTATCTCTTTCTCTTTCGTTGCGCTCTTTCATACGCGACCACCCATCGCACCTTTTCGGTTCGTTTATCAACTATTTAAAGAAAATAAACAATATGATAACATTTGCAAATTTAACTGTAATTATCCGTTCGTACGCATGATTATTATAATATTTATTTAATAAAATAGTATAAATTAATTAAAAAAAATTCAGTTAAATATTAAAGTTTGGCAAACTTTAATATTTAAAACTTTAATTATTAAAAAAAATTAGGTTATTAAACGATGTGATAAAAATTGAATAAAATTTAATGCTGTACTAACAATAAGATTGGTAGAACAGAGAGTGATGGAGAGGGACTGTAATATTTTAAGGGAACAAGAGGAAAAATAAACAATTTCAAACAATTATATATGTTGTGACGTGGTAGCTCAGCTGCCACGGGTAGCAGCGTTTCTCCTCCGTCACAGGCTGCGAATTCGCGCCGTACGGGGAAAATAGGCGAGAGGCGAGAAGGGATCTCCATGGGGAACCGCGACGGGCCTAGCGAGCGTATTATTAATGTTACATATTTTTGATTTCTTTGCGCGGCGACCGCCTTTCGATGGAATTCGGCGAGAGAGCGAGAGAGGAGGAGAATGAGCGACGGCGATGCGGGGAAGGAGGAAGGACGCCACCGGTGCCCGGGAGAGACGAGCACGCGGCCCGCACGGGAACTCGGCGTGGCCCTGGGAAAGCCACGGCCGGAGCCTGAAGTGGCGGTGCCCGCCAACACCACGGCGGAACATCTCGGAGGGCTGTGGAGGAGCCCGGATGGGACCAAACGCGTCGAGGGAGGCGTCAAGTCCTCTCGCGAGGAACGGAGGTCTCCGCGGGCGCTGCCCCGGCTCGGGAAGTGGCCCAGCGGGAGAAAGAAAATTTTGCGGGGGCCTGCGAGGCCCCCGGAAGGATTATGGCGCGCACGTCCCTGCGTACGCAGGACTGCGTGCCTTGCAGCAATTGGGTCGCGGCGCGGAAACAATGCGCATGACTGAACGGGGGGTCGCGGCGTCGATCCGGGATCGACCGCGATCCACCCCGCTTTTGCGTGCGAGCGGTCCAGCCGTTAAGTTGCGTATCGTATCCCTAGTGAATTATCGGTGTGGCTTGTGCGAGGCCTCAACGAGAGTCAAAGGACGAGCCTAGAGACGAGGGAGGTCATCGCCTGGGACGTTATCGGTGAGGTGGCCAGCCAGGATAATTTAGTGTGAGCGGTTGCCGGCCGGCGAGGTGTCTCCGGGCCCGTTCTGCATCCGTTTGTGCGTTAGTGCGTGATTCGCGTGAGCCGCAGGGCGGTCATACGTTCGCGTAAGTAATTGGGGATTTATCGGATGCAAGCGGGCGGGACGCCAACGCGCCGAGCCACGGGGAGGACGGTTGTGAGGACGCTCGGGTTCCGTCGGAGATTCCCCTCGACCGTGTGCGCCGCAAAGCCCTCGCGCGAGCGAGTATTGCGTCGCGAGTAGCGGGTGGACGGGACTTCCGGTTTCGCGACGGGGTAAAGTGCGGCAGCGGCCGGCGATTGCTTTGTGACCCTCGTGAGCCACGCGGTCGGGATCTATAGTTGCCGGGAGTGTCGGCACGTGCGAACGCCCGAAATTCATTGTGCGCGGGAGATTCCACCGCCCGTCCTTGTCGGCCGCGTGCCTACCGCGGGAGCTTCCCGCGTATCATTTGCGTTTCTTTTTGGTCTAATTCGCGCCGTGGCGCCGCATTGTCGGAGCGCCGCATGCCGCGTCCCGTGAGATTATTGTTTCTATCTGACATTTATTTCTAATAAAGTTCGTTATTTGTTAAGCTCGGAGTCTAGTTTTTTTGGTGTGTCGTCCACCATTTCGTGTTTCCGCCGCCGCCTGCTCCCTTACGATCTGCCCCGCCCTTCTACCGTTAGGCAGAGCTGGTCGAGATTGTCGCGCGAGGATCAAGGACACCTTGGCGTAACGATTTTCGCGAATTGACGCGTCGTCGAGCGCGTCTGGCGCCCAACAATTTCTCGCGATAACGTGTGGCCGAGATTCGAGCGCGACAAGCACGGCATCGGGGGTACTGGTTACCCTATCGGTCTCGCTGCTTTTTGCTCGCGGCTTTCCCGGTCAGGAAAAGTCGTGATAATGTATATAAATTTATTTATTTATTAAAGTACATCTAAAGTATATAAACAAGTAAACTATCTAAAATATTCTAAATTATTATATAAAAAGTATTAAAAGTATAAAAAAGTATATAAAAAGTATATAAAAAGTATAATAAAAGTGTAATAAAAGTAATAATTATAAAAAAGTAATAAAAGTAATTATAATATGTCACACACACACTCCCAGATTTTCCCCATCTTCGGACGATGGCTCGATATCAAACAATCTTCTTAAATCCCATACGTCGGCGTTAGGATTATGTTGTCCATATGCATTTTCCAGATTTTGGTTATTTCTCCATTGGTCCCCTTGGCGGAAATACCGCCTCCACCGAGCTGCGGCGATATTAATAAAACCCGATATATGGATTTCGTTGAATCCAAAATATGGTTGTAAAAAAACATTTTTATTTAATCATGCTGCATGTATCCAAAAACAAATTTTGTATAGTTGCTTCCAAAAACAAATATTATATACCTGTTGACCAACGGGCCCACGTATCGACACTATATTATTGAGCCAAATAATCGATTTGTGGCTCGATGGCACCCGGACATATGTACGGCCGTGAACGGCCGTGGTCGGTCCATGTGGGACGTCACCAACGTACACGTACTGAAAAATTAAAAAAAAAATTTGTATTGTATTAAATTTATTTTAAAATTTTATATAAAAAAAGTTTAATCAAGAAAATCATATTCTATTATTTAATTATCTTAAACAAAAAAAAGGAAAAAGTGTTGAATAGAAAAATAATAGAAAATAATACACTAGCAGTATTGAAATAAAACTATAATATTTTTAATTTAAAAAGAATATATTGCTACAATGATTGCATGTATTTGAATATATTTCAATTTGAGAGTGATCTTTGCATGTACTTACCCCACAACCGGGTATTCAATTCTAATTCTATGTTGCATCATGCGATTATCGGTTGTAACACTTTTGAAGCAGAACGATTTGACGTTGAGGAGTTTAACTAACGTTGAGGAGCAGACCCCCATCATTATATAGTGAACATGTACGTGACTTTTACTTGAGAAATAAATTTGAAAAAGATTCTCAGCCATGTCAGCTTCGTAAAATTTTTATCTGCGCTTACCATTGTCTAACAAGAACTAAAACGTATGTGATTTATCAGCAAGATTGTCTTATATGATGTTGTCTCGGTCAACGTCTCGGCCAACGTCTTTGTCGAAGTAAAGCAGTGTTTTAAAACAACACCATAAAAAGCATATTAAAAGTATTGTATTGAATCATATACATCAAACTGCACCATCGAACCACAATGTACATCTGTTGAACCAGAATTGAACCGCTATCAAACCGTATTATACGTTTATAGAACAGCATCATACAGCTATCGAACTGCATCACTAGAATTGAACCGTTATCAAACAACATCGTACAGCAGCCGAACACATCAATCAAATCACAATTAAACCATCGCTTGAGAAATAAAATTTGAAAAGCATGTTCTCAACTACGTCAGCTTCGTAGAATTTTTACTTGCGCTCACCATTGTCTAACAAAACGTACGTGATTTATCAACGAGACCGTCTTATATGATGTCTCGGTCAACGCCTCGGTCAACGTCTCGTCCAGCATCTCAAAATAAAGAACTGCATCATACAGCTATCAAACTGTTATCAAACTGCAGCATACAGCTATCGAACCATTATCAAACCACATCATACAAATAAAGAACTGCTATCAAACTGTATTATACAGCTATTGATCCACTACTAACCGCTATTGAACTGCATTGTACAGCTATTACACCACTATCAAACTGGATCATACAGCTATCAAACTGTTTTGTACAGCTATTAAACCGCTATCAAACTGTATCATACAACTATTGAACCACATCGTACAGCTATCGAACCGTTATCAAACTGCATCATACATCTATATATCTTATATGTCCAGGAAAAGGTAGAAATAAACATTTTATTGCGTTTTATTTTTTATTTTTCTTTATTTTCGCAATTATTTTGGTGTTGCGACCACCAATTAAATATTTTAAATACATTTTGTAAAGCACAATTCTTAACATGTTTTTCACATCGTATAGTATTACTAATATCTAGATTATTCAAAGATTCAATGTCTTCGTAATCTGTATCCAATGTCTTGATATATATCCCATCATCGATATCGAGCATGTCCGTTAACCATTCTCGTTTCTGAAGTCCCTTAACGTATACGATAGTTTTTTTTCTGTCATCATCTTCCGTATTACACACAACAGATGTAATCAGACGTTTCGCCATGCTGTACGGTATCATCCCGTCCTTCCATCGCAATCCATGATGATAGGCAATCAACCAAGAAGCGCAAGACTTGTTGGATTTTGTAAGAACACGCCATGGCATGGGGCTAGCAAAAATGTAATGCGTGAGAACGGCTCCTTTTCTCAGTACCGCCACTTCCTTTACGACAAATTTTTTATTGACAATAAATCCTTGCAGATCCACAAATGTTGGTACGATCATGATAAGTGACTTTTCAAGACTGTATTTTAACATCAAATATCTCAGTTTTTATCAGTAATGTTACATGATTTTGCGCACTATGTTGGACAACGGACAGTATTCAATTACACGATTATGTAAAATAAGACAATAAGCGGTAGTATTTGCGGGAACATTCTCTTTGCAATCAAATTCTATGCGCACACCTATGGTAGCACTCTTGACGGATTCGTTATCGTCGCGAACAGTCAATGACCGCAAAAGGTCCTTTTTCCAGGAATGTGATTACGTTGAGCAGCGTTTCACACTCATATCCATAATAAGATTTACCAAAACGTCGATACATGTCATACAGAATTACATATCTAGATTTATGAAAATCTAAATTCAAATCGTTATATGGATAAAATTCAGAGTTTAGATAAAGTTTTACATTGGTCAAATTACAGTCGTCAGAGATTGTAACATCTTGAGACATAATATTTTTTCGACCAGACTGCAGTGCAAAGATAACGAAGCGCGGTTTCTCGAGCTGAATTGCAGTTTTGACAGCCCATGAATGTTTCGTCGTACTCTGCAGCAAAGGGTACTCATACAGATCCCAGGAGCGAAAACTCATACTTAGAAATTGTCCACTCTCCAAAGCTCGCAGCAAAGATAATTTGTTGACTTCGTTTAACGTAACATGCGGCATTCGCCACTGCACTTTAAATAATTCAATTTCCGGTTGAGCTGTAGAATTTCTAACGATAGAATTGTTATCGTTGCGCGCTGGTATCAAGATCAATTCGTGACGAGCGTTAACAATCACGCGTTTATAAATTTCGCAAAAGCCCAATAATACACTAAGCGGTACGCAAAAGTTGAAGTATTCTTCCGGTAGGTTATACGAAAATTCCCATCCTGCATTCTGCATAATTACTGCTTTGTCATATGACAACGATACATAGTTCTTGAGAGTGCTGGTTATTCCAACGTTTCTGTTGCGATCAATTTCCACACCGTTGAGTTCATATCGAATTTCATCAAACATGAACGCCACGCAATTATTTCCGAGATTTATCTCATCTTTATCCGTATCGTCTTTCTTCTTCACCACCAATCTTCCTTCGACGTAGAGAAAACTTTCACATGGTAACGTGTATAAATCCTGCTGTTGTATGGGTATCCTTATTTCATCGCTGTATCCAAAAGTGGTGTTGGCGTACGGATTGTACGTATGAGTCTCGATCTTGACGATGCTGTCGTCAAAGATCGGCTCGCCTCCAATGTTCAAGATCTTAGACATCTTAGATATTTCGTACGATAAATCCCAATGATTTTAAAAATTCAACGTTTGACGCGGTGAGATTCTTTTTATCAGATGAGCGAATGTTTTTAACTGTCTTACAATTTATTTCACACGGTCGAATATTCTTGATTGGTGTAAAAATTGTATCCTTCATTTGCTCATTCAGCACGAGTATCTCACGTTATCGTTTTCGTACGTGTAATCTAACGGTTATCTCCTCTCCGCGAAAATCGAGTAATTGACCGTCCTGATCCACAATGCGAATCATCAAATCAGTAATGCTCCGTGCGACGATTGGAAGATAAATGATCTGTGCAGGTGTTTTCGATATCTTATATCCTGGTAACACCCTCGGCGAAAATTCGTGTATCGTGTGTACGCACTTGTCGTTGCTGTACGCACCCGCAGTCACGTTACATTCTATACGAATAATGTTCATGTTTATGATATTTATAGGTGCATCCGATTCATGCCACAATCGCGATTCAAGAATACGACGCGATGAAAATCCCAACAGCGATCCAATGTTGTTAGGTTTAATGAAATTTATCCGATAAGCACACATAATCTTGCTCTTCATTGTATTATTGTTAGCACGAATCACCAGCGGATATTCGCTCTCGTCTTCATCTTCTTTGCGAAACGTTCTCTTTCCCACAACATCAGGATGAGATTGTAAAATTGCGCGTTTCAAATATCTATCTATATCACGCAATTCATACGATCCTTCGGGAATCATAATTTCCTTGTCGTCTTTGTCATAGTAAAATTTGTTTCAATTTGTTTCGAAAATCATGCATCGGCAATTCCCGCACCGCGGCCGCGGACCCGAAAATCCCGCGTCAGCAATTCCCGCACCGTGAGACCCCCCGATCCGCGTGACGTCATGCCCCCGCGCGCCTGCAAGTTCCCCCCCGCACACCCGCTCCCCCCTCGGAGCACCTGGGTTAGAACTGTCTTAGTATTAACTACTTATAATTTAACTAATTATGAGAGTAAGCTTTGGGACTTTCTGATATGATAAATTGCAATTTATATAATATACTATCATGTTTTTGATGGAAAGAATTAGAGCTTTTTGATGCATTATTTAACAGAGAAAGCAGATCGGTAAGCGTCAGTGATTTTTTATTATGATTAGTTTTTAAATTCAGCGAAGAGCTAAAGGCAAGACGTAATCAAAAGACACAATAGTCTCGCGCCAAGTAAATGCGCAGCGCGAGACCGACCATTGTTCTTTACGCGAGTATGCGACTTGCGAGTACTCGAGATAATCGGCTAAAAAACGATTAAACAAATCGAGTTCTAACTAGGCTCAATCGAAAGCTTGGGGTCATTTTATAAAAAAAGACTGTTTTTCCTCTACATACCCTATGAGGTATTGTGACGTAAATGTCAAAATTTTATTTAAGATACGTTGTCGTCAACCTTGTAGGTATTTCTATGGGGGCCGGCATGAAGGGCAAAAATCCAACTCTCTACCATGTTCGCATCGTCACTATAGCACCGTGTATAACTCACGCGAGTCGTCAGTGGCTCGCTTGCATCAAGTGAGGGGGGTTTTTAGATTCCCCTTCGGGTGAGAGAGGAGTAAGGTGTCTTCTACCCTGAGGTTATCTGACACAAACAAAATTAAACCTTTCCAAACAGAATAAAAAAGGAAAAAAACAATGTACATAGGACTCCAAATCACTTTACTAATTTTCTTTAAAAAAATTAAAAATAGCACAGATCAAATTCCAATTCCCGCCCCTGATGGAGCGATATAAATCAATCTCAACAAAATAACCCACGGCTTTAAAATCTTCATCTATCTTAAGTCTCAGGCCGTCGTATTTATTGAGAAGCCTTTATTTGCGCACAGTACAATTGGACACGTTGCAATTGCCCACCGTGCTATTAGACACGAAACATTGCACACCATTTAAGTCGCAAACCCATGTGGCGCAGTGAATGCTTTACATACACACACACACACACACACACAGGGAGCGTCCAGTTTGCCCATGCCAATATTGGCTACAGTCCCGATTGGCCAAGTCAATAATGGCCATGCGTCAATAATGGCCAATATTGACCACGCGTCACTATTGGCCATGTCATTACTGTACATGGGTTTGCGACTTAGACGAGGTGGGTGCGGAAGGTGGGCCCCTTGCACCCCCCCCCCCGTGTGTGTGTGCGTGTGTGCGTGCAAAGCATTTCTCTGCACCACATGGGTTTGCGACTTTCCACGCTAAACAAAAAAAATTGATTAATATTGACGTGGGCAATATTGACGCGTGGGCAATAATGACGCGTGGCCAATAATAACGCGTGGCCAATAGTGACGCATGGGCAATAATGACGCGTGGGCAATAATGACGCGTGGCCAATATCGACACGTGGGCAATAATGACGCGTGGCCAATATTGACACGTGGCCAATAATGACGCGTGGCCAATATTGACGGGTGGCCATTATTGACGTGGGCAATATTGACGT
Organism: Monomorium pharaonis; assembly: GCF_013373865.1. NCBI lineage: Eukaryota > Metazoa > Arthropoda > Insecta > Hymenoptera > Formicidae > Monomorium > Monomorium pharaonis. The sequence continues at coordinate 15,325,522 of NC_050474.1, forward strand.
GGGCAATCGGGTGCCACTTCACACACACACACACACACACGCACACATATACACACACGAGGGGGGGGTGCAAGGGGGGCCTTCGGCCCCACTTCCGCACTCACCCCGTCCAAGTCGCTAATCCATGTACACATTGCAAACGCAGCCATAATGTATGAATATTTAATATGCGTTTGATTGTACGGTGTGCAATTGAACGGTGCGCAACTGAACGGTGTGCAATTGAACCGTGTCCAATCGAACGGTGTCTAATCGAACGGCAATTGGATGGTGCGCAATGTTTCGTGTCTAATAAAAATTGCACGGTGGGAAATTGCAACGTGTTCAATTGTACTGTGCGCTACTGAATCTCTCCCGTATGTATTACATTGCAGCAAAACATGATTTAGGTCTTTACATTCGCATCTCTCCGAATCCACACGCCCTTTTTTGTAGAAAAAATCCTAAATTATAATGATTAGATCTCAACCTGTTAACGAGAGTAGCAAAATATTTTTTGGCATTGATCGTATTAACCAAAGCTTACGTGCCGTTTCATCAAAAAAATTTTTGAAGTAGAATGAACTCTTATGAGCGGAGTGGAGCGTCCGAAATGGCCACGTTCGAAATAACCACGCGTAAATTTGACCACGTTTGAATTGGCCACGTTCAAAACGGCCACGTTCGGAATGGCTAGGGGAAATATTGCACGGGGTTCAACTTGGGTGAGGATCAATGGCGCACAGTACAATTGGACACGTTGCAATTGCCCACCGTGCTATTAGACACAAAACATTGCGCACTGTTCAATTGGACAAAGTTCGATTGGACACAGTTCGATTGGGCACAGTTCGATTGCGCACTGTTCAATTGCGCACCGTTCAGTGGCACACCGTTCAATTGCACACAGTTCAATTGCACACCGTCTAATCAAACGCATATTAAATATTCATAAATTATGGCTGCGTTTGCAATGTGTACATAGGTTAGCGACTTAGACGGGGTGGGTGCAGGAGAAGGGGCCGAAGACCCCCCTTTGCACCCTCCGCGTGCGCGCGCGCGCGCGCGCGCGTGTGTGTGTAAAGCATTAACTGCACCACATGGGTTTGCGACTTAAATGGTGTGCAATTGAACGGTGCGCAATTGAACGGTATGCAATTGGACAGTGTGCAATTGGAGTGAGGCCCGATTGCGCACATAAGCAATTGGACACAGTAGTATTTCGCGATTGGACACAGACCCGATTGCACACCGACCCGACTGCACACGGACCCGATTGCGCACCGACCCATTTGCACACGGAAGCAATTGCGCACCGGTCCGATTGCACACGACCCGTTTGCACACGGACCCGATTGCGCACCGACCCGATTGCACACGAACCGATTGCTCACGACCCGTTTGCACACGGACCCGATTGGACACGGACTCGATTGAACACAGACCCGATTGGACACGGACTCGATTGGACACAACCTCGATTGCACACCGTCCCGATTGCACACCGACCCGATTGCGCATCAACCCGTTTGCACACAGACCTGATTACACACGATACGATTCCGCATCGCAGAATAATGCAAAAACAACCTGGAGAAGATGGCACAGAAAATTTAGAATAAATTTTTATAAAAATTTTACGAATTTATTTTTAAAAAACATTTTTTAAGTTATATAATCGTTTTCATAAATTATTTAGAAATTATTATTAACAATATATAAAATATATTTTTATGATGTACTAAAAAATATTCATGGTAGATAAACTCGAGATATTTTTGTATTTTTGAATTATAATAGCATAAATATTTATTTTTAATATTTTCATAAATATTTATCATAATTATTTTATACTTGGCAAACTCAGACATAAAAATAGGTACAAAATATTTATTCTAATATTTTTCTTTTTTATACATATTTTATAATCGCAAACCTATGTGGTGCAGAAAATGCTTTGTGTGTGTGTGTGTGCGCGCGCGCACACACACACACACACACAGAGAGAGAGAGAGAGAGAGAGAGAGAGAGAGAGGTGCAAGGGAGGCTTTGCCCCTCTTTCGCACCCACCTCGTCCAAGTCGTTAACCCATGTACTATCTGAAATGCGAAATCGTATCGTGTGCAATCAGGTCCGTGTGCAATCGGGTCGGTGCGCAATCGGGTCGTGTGCAATCGGGTCGTGTGCAATCGGGTCGGTGCGCAACCGGGTCCGTGTGCAAACGGGTCGATGCGCAATCGGGTCCGTGTGCAATCGGGTCGGTGTGCAATCGGGTCCGTGTGCAATCGGGTCCGTGTGCAATCGGGTTCGTGCCCAATCCGGTTGTGTCCAATCGGTTCTGTGTCCAATCGAGTCCGTGACCAATCGGGACTGTGTCCGATCGGGACGGTGTGCAATCGAGGTTGTGTCCAATCGAGTCCGTGTCCAATCGGGTCTGTGTTCAATCGAGTCCGTGTCCAATCGGGTCCGTGTGCAAACGGGTCGTGAGCAATCGGTTCGTGTGCAATCGGGTCGGTGCGCAATCGGGTCCGTGTGCAAACGGATCGGTGCGCAATCGGATCCGTGTGCAATCGGATCCATGTGCAATCCGGTCCGTGTGCAAACGGGTCGTGTGCAATCGAGTCCGTGTGCAATCGGTTTTGTGTCCAATTGAATCCGTGTCCAATCTGGTCCGTGTTCAATCGGGTCTGTGTCCAATCGGAAAATACTACTGTGTCCAATCGTTTATGTGCGCAATCGGGACAGTCCCGTGCAATTGAACGGTGCGCAATCGAACGGTGCGCAATCACACTGTGTCCAATCGAACTGTGTCCAATCGAACCGTGTCCAATCGAACTGTGTTTAAACGAACTGTGCGCAATTGAACGGTGTGCAATGTTTTGTGTCTAATAGCACAGTGGGAAATTGCAATGTGTCCAATTGTACTGTGCGCCAATGAAGGCCTCTCGTTTATTACTTGCGCATCTGGGACTCACTATTTTAGGGCTAGTTTTGGGTTGATGGCGTCGCTTTTGCTTGACAATGTTCGGTCGCGTTTTCAATAGATCTCCTATTTGAGGACGCCATCCGCGCCGACGCAGGTTGTATTGTCGCTCCTGCTCGGGCCAGGACCGGAGCCGTTGCTCGGCGGAGGGGCACCAGCTCGACCCACTTGCTGAATCGATCCTGCGCGGTTAGCAACCAAGTGTGTCTTCCACTGGAGCGAGAGAGGGAGCCGACTAGATCTATGGACACTTGCTGCCACGGTGCGGTCGCGGGTGTGGCGTGCATATGACCGGCTGGTTTTCGTCGGTGCACTTTATAGGCCAGGCAGGTAGGGCAGCGGCGCACATATCCGCGTGATTTCTCGGGACATTCCCGGCCAATAGTATAGGCATGCTATGCTCGCAATCGTTTTAGCTACGCCTAGGTGTCCGGCGGATGGCTCGTCATGGAGTCGCTGGAGCACCTCCGTTCATCGACTTCGCGGCAGACATTCCTTCCACTGTTCACTGGCCGGCTTCTTAGTAAATTTTAGGTCATGCAGGAGGTGTCGATACAGCTTACCGTGCCGTATTTCATAGTCCGGGAACCTGCCGAGTGTTTTCGGATGTTGGCCATGGCGCGCTTGTGCTAGCGGTTGACAGTTGCAGTGACGGCTCCTACATGTGACTCTCGGAAGAGGGCGTCCGCCTGGTTTTGTTTTTCCCGGCGATATCGGATTTCAAAGTCATATTGCTGGAGGTCAAAGAGCCAGCGGCCCAGTCGCCCCGTAGGTGCTTCCAGCTGTTGTAGCCACTTGAGGGCTTGATGATCAGTCAGGACGGTGAATCGATAACCCTCCAAGTAATCGCGCATGCGTTTGATCCCCCAGACCACGGCCAGGCACTCGAGCTCTGTCGCACTATAGTTGCACTCGGCCTTGTTGAGCTGGCGTAGGCAATGACCTTTTTCCCCTGTCCATGGTCCTGGGTTAACACGGCCCTCAGTCCTTGGGTGCTTGCGTCGGTTTGCAGCAGGAAGGGCCTGCTGAAGTCCGGGCATACTAGCACCGGGGCGGAAGCCAGGGCTTTAGAAGCCTGAACGCCTGTTTCTCCGCTGTTCCCCATGTCCAGCGTGCGTTTTTCTTGGTGAGCGCCGTGAGCGGGGCCGCCAAGGTGGAGAAATCAGGAATGAATCTCCGGTACCAGGATGTCATCCCGAGGAATTGACGCACCTTGCGGAGGGTGGTTGGTGCTGCCCATCCGGTGATGGCGTTTACCTTCTCGGGGTTTGTGTGCACTCTCCTTCGGTCTATGAGGTGTCCCAGGTACCGTAGGCGGTCGCGGTAGAAGTAGCATTTGTCGGGGTTCAGCCGCAGCTTGGCCTTCCGGAGCCGGCGGAAGACTTCGGCCAGGTGTTCCTTGAAGGTCGCACTGGCGACGATAATGTTGTCGCGATAGACCTTAGCGGACGTTAGGCTCCAGCTCTGGCCCCAGCACGGTGTCCAATAGCCGTTGAAAGGTGGCGGGCGCGGAGTGTAGCCCGAACGGCATGACCTTAAACTGGAACAATCCTCTCCCGGGTACTGTGAACGCGGTGGCCGGGCGGCTTGCCGGAGTGAGCGGGATCTGCCAATATCCGCTCTTCAGATCCAGCGTCGAGAGGTACCTGGCTCCGTGAAGCTTATCCAGCGTGGCGGTGATGTGAGCGGGTAAACGTCCTTTTCGGATACGGCATTAAGCCGTCGGAAGTCGATACAGAACCGGTGGTTCCCGTCCTTTTTTTTGACGAGCACCACGGGCGAGCTCCAAGGGCTGCGTGAGAGCTCGATGACCCCCTCCGCCAACATCTTGTTAACCTTCTGGTTGATCACGCTTTGCATGGCCGGTTGCGTGGCCGGTACCGTTGTTTGATTGGAGCTCCGGGCTTGAGCCTGATGTGGTGTTTCACTCTAGAGGTTGGTCTGTGTATTGTTTTGAAGCGAGGGAGTTCCATGGCCAAAAAGTCGCGAAGTTGCGCCATTTCGCTACCGGTCTGCTGGCGATGAGCTCCAGCGGTCAATCTCCTAGTTGTTTGTCTTGTCCTGGCGCCGGGCGGGGGCGGCGTGAGTGTTAGCCGTAGTTTGCTCCAAAGGTCTGATCAAGACCAGACTTTCTAGGCGCGGTAGTATAGCGAACCGGTGCCAATATGTCCTTCCCTGGACACGTAGTGGTAGGTGGAAAACTCCAGTGATGGGCACCGTTGTTCCATCGGCCAGGTGTACATGCTCCTCTCCTGATCCGAGACGAACCCGGTATCGGGAGAGCGGTTTGGCTGTTTCGTCGCTTATGTACGACATCTCCGAGCCTGAGTTCAGGAGCGCCTGCAGGGTGCGACCGGCGATGCGTACGGTTAGGTTGTGACCGAACGAACTATCAATATTAATTAAATCTTGTGGAACTTGGAATTATCTTACTTTATTATGAAATAACAGTCGCCAGGTCGGTGATTGTCCCCACCGCCAGGGTGTGGCCTCGCCCTTATGCGTAGGTCCGAATTTCGCAAGTTCCTTTGTCTGGTATTCAGGACGTCTCGCCGCTCTCGAGGAAGTTCTCTAGGTTCGCTTTGGGGATGTCTCTGTATGATGCAACAGGTCGTTGCTGGGTCTGCTGCCACGCGGTATCTCAATATGGCCGCTGCAGAATGAATTCGCCCAAGCGTGGGTTAGGGAATAATCACAATGCAACACTTTCACATTACTCTGCTTTATTGCTTTAGAAGCATTTTACACGCACACACTCACACGTCGCACGATCGGCAGGCGCGTTAATTACGTGTGGCTTTATTCTTACGCAAGGGTCGTGCCTCTCACGTAGCAACGCCCTTTGTATATCTGATGCGTGTCTTTTACGCGCTCGCACGAATCACGCGGAAAAGGCCTGCTTCCGAGACCTTTCGAATTTGTTACGCGTGTACTATGATCGCACATCCGGTCCGGACTCGCGTATTTTAGATGAGCCTCGATAACGCGGAACGCCCCAGGTAGCAAGCCCACGTCATTTTGACGTCCCAAAATGGTCATATCTGGTCATATGTCGTCAAAATGACCATTTTTTTACATGGCCTAAAATTGACGTCATGATGACGTCATTTCGAAGTCATATTTCAGTCATGATCTGACGATTATTTTCCCAGACAGCACACATCCAAAATCGGGACATAAAGACGTCATTAAGACGTATTTTAGACACGGTCTAAAGCGGTGTCTATACAATGAGATTTAAGACGTAAGGCATAAGCATATCATATAAGCATATTATATTCAACTTTAAGAGAACTTTTTTAAGAAAACATTTAGATATCTTGGAAATAATTTCAAAATGGTCAAATTAACCATTTGAACGCTTCAAAGTCTTAGTGCTAAATAGATCGCAATTTCCATCAAATTATAAAGGTTATGGAAAAAGTTAAATTTAACAATGAAATTAATAAGTAAATAAGTTAATGCTATTTATTTTTAATATGTTTTGTAAAATTTAATTGCTTTTATAAAAAATAGTATAATTGCGACAGTTTATAACATATAGGTATATGTAGACAATAACAAGTACCCATATCGATGATTCAAACTGGCGTAGCAGATAGAGTACAAGGTTTGTAATCCTAAGGTCCCGGGTTCAAAACCTACCAGCGGCAAGTAAGAGAATAAAATAAAATAATATAATTTAAATTTAATTAATAAAAATTTGTCCCAAATTTAGTACGTACTGTTGATAAAAATAATAAAAAAAATGAAATTTTTATTTTATTTTTTAATCTCTAGTTGCATTTTAAAGATATCCGATTTAAGAAATCTTTTAGATATTAAGTTTCATGATATCTTTCTGTTCTCAAAAAACGACGCATTGGTTAACATTCTGACATTATATGTTATCTTTTAGAAGTCTCTTTATGTTATCATTTTCAGAAACAGGATATCTTTTAGAGATCTTTTTGACAACATATTGTTCACGTCATTCTATAACGTCAAAATATGGTACATTTCATGACGTCAGGAATTTGTGACATTTGACCGTTATTTTAATGTCATAAGGGCGTCATTTCGTGACGTCAAGAATAGTCAGTAAATTACCATTTTGGGACGTCAAAATGATGTGAGTTTGCTACCTGGGGATGGCGGACATTTTGAGCATCTACTTTAAAAATTATTTTAACCAATCCGCTTTTTTTAGAGCGACCAATACATTTCGACGGTGGAATATTTTTCATGAGCAGAATAAAAATAAATTTTCCCAAATGTAATTATTAATTACATTATTCTTGCGATTGACTGACACTTTCGTGTAATAATTGCAATAGTTTCGAAAACGTAATAACGTATAACACATGCTTTTTAAAATAATAAATATTTATTATAATTAGAAATAGTTATTAATTATAATAAATAATTAATTTTTTTAAGTACGTCATACGTTTCATGTTTTCTACCGCATTCACAATGCAAAGGTTTTAGCAGATCGTTTGTCTTATCTCGCCGCTCGCGTCAATCACGCGCCACGCAGCCAAGGATGCGGCGCCGCAGATGGCATGATGGCAACAGTCGCGACAGCGACTTCTACCACGCTGCCGCGTCGACGCGCTCGCTCTCTTTGTTTACGGCGCCGGCATTCTTATAGCGTTTTCGATTTGCTGATTCAACCCGACTCCGAGTCAGAACAGAACTATTAAACACGATGTCTCCGTAGATATTTTGTCATATTCCAACGAGAAAATATACTTTCCTAACAGGAAACGAGAGAACGATAGACAATGATATCACTTCTTGAAATTCTTTTTTTTTTTTTATTCAGACAAGTAATGGATTACGAAAGAGAAACCAATTAGATTTTTGTATTTTTCTTGATATCTATTCTGAATCAATCAGTAAAAATCTGTCGTAATTAATAATGTAATTAAAGATAAAAGAAATTCCGAGTTCCCTATCGTTATGAAAGAAAAACTCTTCGTTATATTAATAACATTTGATATTGAACATCTCTAAGCATAATTATCGTAGAAGGCATAATCTATTGTGAAATCGTTACATCAAGAGATATTTTTCTATCGTGTTATGAACAATGAGTGTAACATATTATATGGATATATCGCGCATTTTATAATTTTCTAATTAAATATTTACGAAATGAGAATGTATGAAGAATCAATCGTAGATATTAATTGTGATAAACCGTTGTTAATTTAACATTCCATGGAAAAAAAACAATAAGAAACGATGAGAGAATTTGATGCGGCAAATATTATAATACACTTATAAAAGAAAATTATCACTTTAAGAATCAATTGTAAATTTATGGTAATTTTTTATTAATGTTTTCATCAAGGATTTAACAGTACGACACAATTCGATAAGAAACAAAGTTAGAATTGTATGATACTGTAAATAAGATATTTAAGAAAAAGAAAGAATCTTTCGTGAACGAAAAACTTTTATTAATTTACTTATTCACAATTACGATAGAAATTAGATTATTTGTAGATTCCATAAGTATCTATCGCTTTCGCTCTTTCGACTTTCTTAATCACAGCAGTTTATTACGGTTTTAATTTGTTATATCTTTGCTAACTGTCCTAATTTGTCAAGTAATCGCGAATGTGCATAGCTGCCATTGCCACGAGTATTGGCGCGGTGCAATGAGACGCGAGGGCGGCGAAGCACAGGCAGCGGCACCGCTTCTCCTTCTTCCCCCCGCCGCCGGCAGCCAATGCTCGACACAGTGGGCCGCGCTACAGCTCGAGCGTCTCGGCTCTTCACACGGCGCGCTCTCATTCGTACAATTTGAAAAATTTATATCTCGATTATTGATAGACCTAACCCAAGACAATATTGGACTTTTATGTTCATCTCGATCCCGTCTATCTTTCCATTACGGGATGGCTTCCGATTACATTACACCCTGTATATATATATATATATATATATATATATATATATATATATATAACCGGCATCTTGGTTATTCCGACCCTCACGAATAATCCTTCGCGCCTAGTGAATAACATACGCCACATTAACATACGCCACATTGGTGACCCCGATGTGATCACGGCAACCGGAGAGAAGAAAAGACGAGACACAACCGCCATTACACGCAACCTCGATAACAAGGAGATAGCACCCCGCACCGAAGAAAATGACGCTGGACAGATCGCCTCCGAGAGATCATACAGCAGGAACCAGCACGTCCACCGGGCACCCTAGCAGCGACCACGCACCAAACAAGCACCTCCAATAGCGGAATCTCTGTAGTATCGTCCCGCCACATCGAACTGCCGCCATTTTATCAAGCCGATCCACGCCTGTGGTTCGCGCAGGTAGACCTCGTGTTTGCTAACTTCAGTATAACGTCCGACACGACAAAATTCAGGTACGTCGCTACACATCTCTCAGGTGAAGCCTTACGTAGCGTATCAGACTGTGTTATAAATCCACCTACTGAGAATAAATATGAGAGTATTAAGCGCCGCATCATATCCGCTTATGACGAGGGAGACGAAGCCCGCCTCCGACACCTACTTCGTGGCCACGAGATGCGAAACGAGAAACCTACAGCTTACCTACACCGCCTACGAGCCCTCGTAGGAAACCAGTGCGGAGACGCCGTCATCCGCTCACTATTTTTTGAGCAGCTACCGGAAACCACACGAGCAATCCTCGCAATCTTTGACACGTCAGATCTGCAGCGTTTAGCAGAGATGGCCGATAAAGCACTCGATGTAATGAAACCCACCGTCGCAGCAACCCAAATTTTGCCTGCCCAAAATTTAAGCACGCAAGCCGACCCAGGTTCGCAATCCATTTTAGAAGAATCGCTTAACGCACTTACCTTGCAGGTCGCTAGGATACAGAAACAATTAAACCGCGACCGACGATTCCGTCGCTCCCGAAGCAGGGAAAGAGGAAATCGATCGAGAGTATTGACGCCTCCACCCACACGCACGAGCAAGTCCGAGCTGTGCTATTACCAAGTTCGGCGTTAGCGCAAGAAAATGCCAAAACCTTCTCACGAATAATCCTTCGCGCCTAGTGAATAACATACGCCACATTAACATACGCCACAAATTGCGAGCGCAATTTAGAGACAGTCGTGTAGGGTCTTAGGCTTGTTCGATTTACCCTGTTGAGTCGGTTCGATATTATTCTGGTAGTCTGGATTAGTCTCATAGATCAAATGGACCTTAATCCTTGTTCCAAGAGTATCAGGGAAGGCCATGGGGTTAATAAGGATAGATATGAGGAAAATATTGAATAAAAGGAAAAGGGGAGGGGTGGGAATCGACGAGACGTCACAATATATACTCAAAGGTATACTGTGGTCGCAGCGCTACGGTCGCGATTGCGTGTGCGGCGCGGCGTTCCTATTGGCCGTAGCGGTCGATCGCGGCGGCGGCATTTGGATTGGCGGTTGCGGTACGCAGTTACGCACTACGCAGTGCAGCGTGGAGTGTGGGGCGTAGAGCTCCGGTTGGCTCTCACGGCGATCAGGGGGTCAATTCTGTATTTTTGAAGAAGTGAAAATGTGAAAAGTGAACAACAGTGATTGGTGTATATCGTTAATCCTAAAAGTATACACCAATCAATGAAGTGCTACTCACTTTTCACATTTTCACTTTTTTCAAAAATACAGAATCGACCCCCTGCTGTCGCGGCGATCAGCTGTCGTCGATAATCATCCCGCGAGGATGATCATCCGCGGCATTGGTTTCCCCTCAATACGGAGTTCCCGAAAACGGTATCGGAAAGCGGTCGCGAACCGGAAATCGGATAACGAACGGGGCGGTGTAGTGCCACTCAGTGCGTGGTGTTAAGGAAGCGCTCAATTCGCGCTGTCACGGGAATCGGGTTTCAGATTAGGCAGCACGTGCCTAACCTCAGTACGTGCACGAGGAAGCTCAGCTCACTTTGCTAAGAGGATCGGTCGGCTCACTTCGCTGGACGGGGGAGATCTGCTTTCTTATCACCGGTAGAAGGCTTTTATAGCCCCCATTCGGGATTATAAAAGGTTCAGTCGCGAGTAGGAGAGTGAGCAGAGTGGTTGATAAGGCGTTTCGATAGTTTAGCAAAGGTGCCGCGGTGTGTGAAAATACCCCAACCAGCCCTTATTAGGGCTAAGAAGGAAGCAGTGAGGTCCCTGAAGAGGGAGGCAAGGGAGAGAAAGGAAAAGGAAAGAGAAAAAGCGGTGGGAATATGTGACTCAGTCACAAAGATACCCGAAAGTTTAATTAAGGTCACATGCATGGAACATGCTAGAGTGAAATCTGCGCAAGCGCTACATAGCGAGCTTAACAAAGAAATCTCAGTTCAAAAGAACGCAACAGGTGAAAAGGTGGTTAATAAAGTGCTTAATAGAGAACTGGTAGAAAAAAAAGTGGAAGAAGTAATAGTGAGTGAGTGTGCGGGTGATATAAGATATTCGAAGGAAAGTGTAGAGGAAATTATCGGAATTATCCCAGACAATCTGTATCGAAAAATCTCGAACAGTAGTGATAAAGTAAGTCGCATTAAATCAGTGGCTGGTGAAAGTGACGAGATGAAGAAAAGTAAGAGAATTCAGAACAAAAGAAAGAGGCAGGACAAAGAAGAGATAAAAGGTGGACGGGAGGAAAGCAAACAAAGAAAGAGAACAAGCCAGGAAGAAACAAAGGAAGTGGAAATGGAAGACGTAAGTTCGGAATCATCATCAAAGGAGAACGATCTGGTACAAACTTCAATGGACACAACGGGCTCATCTTCAACAACATACTATACGGACGACGAGCCCAAAAAAGAAACAGTGTACTGCAAAAACGGCAAGATAATATACAACTATGGAGGTCTAGAACAGCAACAAGATAGAAAGGAGGATAAAGAATTTAAGTCTGGACATAAAGGGGATTGCATCATAACAGTAAGACTCAAACAAGATTTCATGGAAAAGAGAGGTAAGGTAAACTGTTTTAGAATTTTAAATGCGCTGGCAAAAGAAAGCATTAAACCGGATAGCTATGTGAAAACGGGCTTCAGAACAGCGGACCTGCACATTGTAGGCATAGATAGAGCAAACAGAGCTTTAAGGAAACTTGACAAAATTAAAGAATTAGAGCCTCTTAGAAAGAAACACTGCAATAAAAGGTGTGGTAACTGACTGGGGAGACAAGGTAGAAGAGCTAGCTATAGCAGTGGATCAAAGAGAGGACATTCAGAAAATGGAGAGGCTAGTCGCAAAAAAATACAATGTAGCTACGAAAAAAATGGAAAGTATTATCACTAATAATATCATAGTTACGTTTAGAGGAAACATGATGCCGCATGCGCTATCCTTGTACGGCGGCCTGGTAAAAATCAAACTGAGACCGTACATATTAGATGTTAAGCAGTGTTATAAATGTTACAGATTTGGGCACGTGCAAGCTGTATGTAGAGAGAAGGAAAGACTGTGCATCATATGTGGAGACCAATTTCATGGCAGATGCGAAAGAGTGCCAAGATGCAGAAACTGCGGTGAAGGCCATAAAGCTAACAGTAAACTGTGCAGAGAATTCATGCATCAGAGAGATATCCTGAGGCACGCTGCAGAGAGAAATATATCAATAACAGAGGCAAAACAAGAATTTGGCCAAAGAACAACAAAATACAGAGACGCAGTTCTCAGAAGCGAAAACATGGTTAAAGAGAGAAGACAAATCAGAGAAAAAATGGAAGATATGGGAACAACGTCAAGGTCACAACATTCAAGAAGAGTACAGAATTATGAAAGAAAGGATGAAAACAATACACAGGAAAAAAGGAGTATGGAAAGAAGAAATATTGAAAAATGGAAAGAAAGAAATAGTCAGGATGATAATGAGAATTACTGGCAAAAGGTAAAAACAAACAAGGTACCCACCTCTGAAGATATGAAGAACAATCACAATGAACAGAACAAGGAAGTAGAAATGAAGAGCAATACAGAGAGATAAGGAAAAGGAGACAAAATAGTAAAAAGTATGAAAGAATTAATTGAGAAAGGTGAACAGAATGACTTCTTTTTAGAAGCACTAAAAGCTATAGTCGAGACAATACATATGGAAATTTTAAGAGTAATAGAGGAAAAGAAAAACAAAGATAAAAGTGAAGACAAAGAGAAAAACGAAAGACAATGAATATAATAACCTGGAATGCAAGAGGCATCAGAGGAAAAAAAAGCGAAATACAAAATAGAATAAATGAAATGGACATCATATGTATTACAGAAACAAAATTAAAGAGAGAGGACAAAATTACTTGCAGGGATTCAACATAGAGAGAACAGACAGAGATAACGGCGCCAGCATAGGAGCAGGAGGAACAGCCATAATGATTAAAAAGGGAATAAAGTACACAAGAATGGATATGAATATCAAGCCAAGCCACTGCGAAGCCACTGCCATAGAACTAGAACTACGTAACCAGGTGGAAATGTTGACATTAATTGTGATATATCGAAAACCAGGGCAACCAATAAGAAAATATGAATGGAGACAATTCCTAGCACAATTCGCCAATAGGAAAAATGTAATCCTAACAGGTGATTTCAACGCGCATAACATGGCATGGAACTGCAAAAATACGGATGTAAACGGTACCCTACTGGCTGATGCTATGTGGAAGGCTGACCTGATTGTAATCAACACTGACACGAAGAGTTACACGGGGGATTACAAGAAACCTAGATCTAACTTAGATCTGATAATAGCATCATTGAACATGGTGGATAAAATAGAATATGAGCAAGGAGATGATACATGGGGATCCGATCACCACCCCATTACTATTAAATTGGAAATGAAATTTGAAAAATATATTAAAAAATCGAATAGAATTACAAAAAAAATTACAGACTGGAAAGATTTTGGTAAAAAAATGACAGAGTGGCTTAAGGCTAAACCAAATTGGAAAAAGGAAGATCCAATGCATCTATATAACAGTTTAGTGGAAGGAATGATTAATGCAGTAAGAAAAGAAAAGCCACAAAGTAACAGTCAGCGAAAAACAAAGGAAAAGGAAAAAAACAAAGATAGGAAGAAAAATAGGTCCAGTCAGAAACCATGGTGGGACGAAGAGTGCAAAGAAAGTGTAGAGGAAAGGAAGAGAGCACTCAAACAATTTTACAGAAGCCAATCCTTGCAGAGTTTTATAGAATTCCAAAGGGCAAAGGCCAAGGTTAAAAAGATAACTAACCAAAAAAAGAGGACAGCCCTATACCAATTTATTGAAAGTATTAATAAGAATACAAACATGAAATATGTGTGGAACAAACTCAGAATCCTACGAAACCCTAGCAAAACAATCAATTGGAACAAGTGGCAGAACAAGAATAGAAACGTAACAATTCTGAACAAAATACAGGAATATGCCCCATGCTGGGCGGAAGTTAAAAAAATAGATAAGGTCAAGGAGCACAAGAAAGAGGAACTCAACGAAAGCATTAAAATTGAAGAAATAAGAAGAGCTTTAAAAAAAGGAAAAAATCAATCAGCGCCAGGTCTGGACCACATTGAATACGCCATGCTGAAAGAATTACCAAGCGAACTAGAAGAGGTCTTAACATTCATTTTTAACAGAATATTCGAAGGTGACATGGATGTACCAGAGGAGTGGAAAATGTTTCAAGTGATTTTTATTGACAAACAGGACAAAGAGGATGTGAGGCCTATCTCGCTGTCATCATGCTTAAGAAAAACATATGAGAGAGTAATAGCTGAAAGACTCAATTGGTGGGCCGAAGCCAAGGGAATATACGACAAGCAACAAGCTGGATTCAGAAGAGGTAAATCCTGTCTAAATAATTTAATGAAGCTATCAGCAATTATAAACATGAATAAACTAAGAAACAGAAATACTATGGTGGCATTAGTGGATATCTCTTCAGCCTATGATAATGTGTTATACGATGTCATGATTGAAAAGTTATTGAAAGAAGGTTGTCCTAGTAAACTAACGAATACTATCAATGAGCTATTATATGAAAGAACTGTAGACTTCACTATGGAAAATGGTACTTTACTAAGAAGAAAGGTAAACAAGGGCCTATCTCAGGGAGCAGTCCTTAGTCCGATATTATATAACATCTACACTAATAAAATTATGAGAACAATCCCAAAGGAAGTGAAGCAGGTCCAGTTCGCAGACGATGTGGCGATAGTGTGCAGTGAAAAATACCTTACAAACAGAGTAAAATTAATAGAAAGTGCTTTAGAGGATACACAAGAGGAATTAGACATAATTGGACTAAAAATAAATCCACGAAAGACCAAAATAATGGAATTCAACAAGCATGGGACAATAGATAAAACAGTGAAGATTAAATTCGAAAACGAAGATATAAGGCTGTCAACAGAAGCAAAATTTCTTGGAATATGGCTAGATACAAGGCTAGCATGCGACAGGCAATGTAACGCAGTTAGAGATAAGGCAAGAAATGCCAACAACATCTTAAAATATGCAAATAAGGTGACAAGAGGTATGGAGGTAAACACAGCCCTACTATTGTACAAAAGCTTAGTCAGAGCAACAATAGAATATGGAATTATAATGTATCTACCCACCAATAGAGAAGAATCCACAATGAAAATAGAGAAGGCACAATACATGGGAGTGAGAACAGCCATGGGTTATAGGAACAGCACACCAACAAATGTGATGCTAGCCGAATCAAAGTTTCTGAGTATGAAAAATAGAGCAAGATTCTTGGCAAGAAACCACATAGTGAAAGTTGTAAGCGAATCTACCACTACAGGAAACGATGAAATTGAAGCAATCATGGAGCTAGAAAAGGAAGAAATGAATTACAGATTGACCTCCCCATGCTACAAGAGAAGCATAGCAGTGGAAGCGTGGAAACAAGTTAAAAAGGACATTGAAAGTATAAAAACAAACTTACGGGAAGAATTATTTACGACGAGTTACTGGGACGTAACAGACAATATAATTGTAGATACCGAAATTGGAAATTTATATAGTGTCAAAGACAAAATAATTGAAAAGGAGCTACTCAAGGACATTCAAGAGAAATATGAATTAAACCAGGACACAACAAGGATCTACACGGATGGATCCAAACAGGAAAAGGAGCCCTCGGTGGGGTGTGCCTTTATAGTTGAAAATGAGGAAAGAGGATATTTCTTGAGCCTAAACAAAGCGGCCTCAATATTTACTGCAGAAGCGTGCGCAGTAGCCAAAGCCATGGAATGGGTCTATCACCAAAAATGGAAGCAAAACGTCTTGATCCTGACAGACAGCCTAAGCACAGTAAATGCCCTAAGCAATAATGAAATCTCAACAACCTGCAATATTTACATATTGGAAGCTAGAAAGTGGTATAGTAAAATAATAAAGGAATTAAAAATAAAAATACTAATAGCATGGATCCCAGCACACAAAGGTATCTGGGGCAATGAAGAAGCGGATAAGCTAGCTAAAGAGGCCACTAAAGAGGAACACACGATAGAACTCAAAATTGCAAATAGAGATTTAAGAAACAAACATAAAGAGGAGTTAGCGCAAAGAAACAACAGTGAATTGGAAACCCAAGCGGAAATAAAAGGAAAATTCTACTTTGCAAACTTTTATAAAAAAGAGGAAAGAAGTCCCTGGTTTAAAGGAACAAATCTGCCTAGAAGAGCCACAGTCCTATTCAACAGACTAAGAGCTAACCACTTCAACCTAAATTCAAGTTTGGCGCGAAAAGGTTATATAATATCCGAGAGATGTCAGTGTGGTAGCGAAAGAGAAGAATTGGATCACTTCACATTCAGTTGTAATATTCATGACGAGACAAGAATGAACATGAACCTAACGGAAGAATTGAACAGAGTTGGAGCAAGCAAACCCGATAGCGTCTGGAGCTGGCTGAGAAAGGAAGAATTGAGCACACTCAAAGTAATCTACCAGTTCATAAAGGCCACTGGAAGAGTCATATAGAGAAGGGTGGGAGTTATCCCACAAAGTTAAGAAGCATACGTGCCATATATCTATCTTAGATCGGGCACATTAAAATCATACAAAAAAAAAAATTATAAAAGGTTAATTTGGGGAGCGGCGACACGAGAGGAGACACGCGGAGGGGTCTACGCGAGGTAGAGAGATAACGGTCCTGTACTTCATAAGGTTTGTTTTTTATTCCTGCACTGCTGCACTAGTGCAATAAGTTAGAATGAGAAAAAATATATTTGTCTTATTCTAACTTATTGCAGCAGTGCAGGAATAAAAAACAAACCTATAGTCTTAACGGTCGTATTAAGAACGGCTTGTTACAATATTATATAAATTGTGAGTGATTGTCTTACCCATAACACTATGTTAAAATTTTCATTATAAGTTATATAACTAGATGGAGGTTTCGGAACAATTTTCTCAACAATTCTTTCTGAAATATAAGAAATATGACAAATTAAAAATAATAACAAATAAAAAATACAATTTAATAGCTGTAGTTTAATAAAAAATTGTTTACTTTGTTTCAATGTCAATTTATTATTATAAACTCTTGTTGTCGAAGTTGTTAGCATGTTTTTACACTTTTTTCCTACAAAAAAATATAAGTATTTTACGTAAATTAAAAGAATTTAAAAAACATTCAATTTAATTAAATACAAAATAACACACTAGAAGTCGAATTCATGTCATAGGATTCTAGGTCACTAAAGCTGTCATAAACTTTTCTTTGTCTTTTTAAAGGAAGATTTTTTTTATTTTGAAAAGCATGAATCTTCGCGTTATCTGATGACAAATTTTGCATCTTTTTTTTAGCTTCTTCAAACAAATCTAAAAAAAAAAAAAGATTATATATATGAATTAATTATATAAAATATATGTAAAGTAATGTAATTATACATGAAATAATTATTTAATTTATCTTGATGAAAAAACTATTTAATTTATCTTAAGTTAATATATCTCACGTTATACTTACTATATGGTCTTAAAAGATAGTTATATGAAATTTGCCATGAAATTTGTGGAGGTAACAATATTTTTACTGCTTTTATTAATGCCATGTGAAGATCACATACATAATTTTTTGTCAGTGTCAATCTATGATTGTGGTGCAATTGTACACTATTATCATTTAGTTATTACCATAGCAGTTATTACCATACCTTAGCAGTTATTACCATTTGCAACGTAAAACATCTATATAAAGGAAAGTAATTTATTATTACAAATATAAAAAATATAGAACTAATTTTGTGTCAATATTTTATATACCTGCAATTAAATCTGAATAGAGCAGTGGAAAGACACAAAATGTGTCTTTTTCATATGAAAGTACAGCTTTTCTTACAATTTCGTTAACAGAAACATATTTTAGTTCAGTAAAATTATTACTAACTACAAAAACATTTATATATTGCGAATTGCATGGATAAAAATCGAGAGAAGAGTAATTTCTAAATTTTTGTCCAATTATGACAGGATTACCATTTTGTAATCCTATGTAATTTATCTTAAAAATTTTATTATTTTTTTAAAAGAAAAAACAATCTGCTTGCAAAGAACAGGATAATTTAAAATTGTTGGGTTTTTGTCCGTGTATTGGTGATGAAGGAAGGAGTTACCAAGAAGTGAGTGTATATTGAACAACGTATTTATTACGTTTAGAACGTGATCCATCTGCTCTCGACCAAGGATATGCTCGCACTGATTTCACAGGACAAAGACATCGCACACACCGGTTACATATAACAGTCGATAAAGTCGCATAAATCATGGATCGATAACATAGGGACTCGTACAGTAAAATGAAAAAACGACTGCATAAATGACGATATTCCAACACTCCCTCTATCGAAATGTATGCATATGAACTAATTAAATTCAAAATTTAATGAACACAGTTTAAATGTCTATCCTTTACCAAAGATTTTGTTAAGATATCTGTTGTATTGTTATCTATAGGAACAAATTTTACACAAATTAAGCCTCTATTTTGTGCGTCTCTAGAAAAGTGATATCTTATATTTAAATGTTTACTTCTTTGATAAAGCATATACTCTTTGTTCAATACAATTGCGCTTTGATCATTGCATAACATATCTGTTGGATCGCATACATATTGATTGCCATACATTTCTTTAATTAATTTACGCAAATGTACAGTTTCCTTCGTTGCTTCCGAAAGAGCTATATATTTGGCCTCCATTGTTGTTAGCGCAACAAAGTTTTGTTTTTTTGATGACCAATTTATAAGCCCGCCAGTTAATATATGTACGCTCCCTGAACAAGATTTTCGATCTTCTTGATCACCGACCCAATCTGCATCGGTATACGCATGTAACAATTTTCCTCTTTTTCGATACAATATTTCATAATCAGCAGTTTGTCTCAAGTAACGAATAACTTTTGCACATTTCCAATGTTGTGGTCCTGGATTTAGATTATATCTACTTAACGCTCCTACTGTAAATGAAATATCCGGTTTTGTAGTATTCGCTAAGTATAAAAGGCTACCTATTAATTCTTTATACGGTTTGCTTTCCATCTCCCTTTTTTCATCAGATGTTTGTGCTTCTATTTCTTTTATTAATTTAATACCTGAAGCTAAAGGGGTGCATGCGGGTTTACTTGAATCCATTCCAAACCGTTTAGTTATTTCTTTTACATATTTTTTTTGTGAGTTTTTATGGTAATTATTTAGATTAAAAGACACCGCGCCGATGACCTTGACCTTGACATATGTTATCAAGGATATGAACCTGAGTAACTTTTCCTTATAACTTAATCGGCGGTCATTGTTCGTTAAAGAGTTATTAACAAAAAAAGTTTGAAAAATATTCATATAAACTAGAACAATATACATGCACATGCATACACGTACACACACACACACATACACAGGGAGGTGCAACAAGAAATTCGTGGGCGGGGGAGGGGCTTTGCTCCCCGTAATTTTTCCTAACTCTAACCCACCAATTTTACGTCACTATTTGGTTGATGTGAAAACATTGGAAACGAACAGCGTCGAAAGTCGCAAACCCATGTGATACTGTACAAGCGGTACAAGCGTGGACGTCGTTTACTTTAAAGCACTGACATCATATATTGTATTTAGAAAACGTAAAATAAACGACGTCCACGCATGTACAGTTCCACATAGGTTTGCGACTTTCCACGCTGTTTGTTTTTAATGTTGTCGCATTAACCAAATAGCGACATAAAAATGGTGGGTTAGGATTAGAAAAAATAATTCGCATATCTTTCAGTTAAAAATTAAATTTATGTTTTATGAAATAAAGCAGTAGATTTATTAAATGCTATACATAGTTATTCATTTATTTGTGGATACAATTCAGCCATAATTGCAAAAAACGCATCGATACGTTTGAGAAATGAATATTTACGTTTGAAGAAATATTCAACGAAATAACAAACATAATGATATTTTCGTCGACCATATCGTGGAATATTGTCATGTACTTCGCGCCAAATACGTTCAATATTTTGTATGTGTACCTGTTTCGGGATTTACAAAATTATATTTATGGTTCACAGTAGCATGCTGATAACCTTCATCTTCGAGACAATTATAAGATTTCCAGCAGTCTGACATTATTGTTGTGCCTAATTTAATCCATTACTTTATAATATCTAATAGTGTATTTGCTGATCGATTTTCAAGAGATTTATAATAAATGTACGGTGAGCATCTCTCTCAATGCCACCAAAAATCCATTAACCAGTAACTAAGCGTACTTTTGCTTCCCAATTTTGCATTCATCAATTTTGACAATGATATTTGGAAGCCAATTGGTTCACTTATATGATCAATCCATAATACACACAACTAAACATGATAAAAAAGATTACGCTTTATTTTTAATACGTATTGTATTCGTAAATAATCAGCAGAAAAAAAACAATATATACTTCTCGACAAAAATCAGTCCAATCCACAGCTGTTGTTGAGGATATTGCAAGTTTTTGTTCAAGGAAATGTTTAGGAGGACGAATCATAAGAAAGTAATTTATAAAACGACAAGCTTTTGGTACTGACAGCCGACTATGAGCGAACCACGTTCCAGACAAAGCACTTACTTTAAAATTACATCACATTTTGTGCCTCTTCTTGTTTCGAATTTGTTTATAATAAGTGGCATGGCAGTGATATTGCAAAGTAGCAAAATTTTGCGTAAGTTTTACTTTTGATCCACATATTGTACAATTTATTTCGTCGGCGAAAATATTTTTTGCAATCAAAAATTCAATGAGAGCAGTATCATCGTTACAAATAGCCAAAAACTCGTATAGTGATATACTGTCAATGACATTCACAATGCTACTAAATATTCGGAAATTTTATTTACTTCTCTACTGTCGGTAGAGAAGAGGTAAGTATCAAGCGATAAAAGTCAAAATGACCATTGTTTCTTAAAATTTTAATAACTTCGCCAAAAAAATCGTACAGATTTCAATTTTTTTCAATTTGTAGGGAAAAGTTCATATTTTACGATAATTTTTATAAAATTTACGAGAAAAAATTTACTGCACCCCATGGAGCGCGTCAAAGTATAAAAATTTTTGAAGACAAAACACGTTCTTACTTTGAAAAGATGCCGAAAAGGGAAAAGGAGAGGATCAAAATCTGACAAATGCTCTTTTAAGTAGAGACTTCAAGCTTTAAAATGAAAAAAAGAACTTTCCAATAGGATAAGTTTTCGCGAAGTTACGATTATTTAAATTTGAGTGAAATTTTGGTAAAAATTTTTGTTGCGTTAATTTTGTTGCTCAGTGTATAAGTGACTTAAAGCTAATCAGAAATGATTTATTTCTAGTTTCAAGGAATAATGTAGATATAACATTAATTTTATAAGGGAGCGTCCCAGATGCGCATAGTAATAAACGGACACAGCAGGCTGAGTGAAACGGACACAGTAACAAACGGACACAGACCAAACGGACACAGTAATAAACGGACACAGTAACAAACGGACACAGTAACAAACGGACACAGACCAAATGCGCACAGAGCGAAACGGACACAGTGCGAAACGGACACAGTAACAAACGGACACAGACCAAATGCGCACAGAGCGAAACGGACACAGTGCGAAACGGACACAGACCAAATGCGCACACTGCACATGCGCACGGACCAAATGCATACACGGAAAGTCGCAAAC
Source organism: Monomorium pharaonis (assembly GCF_013373865.1). NCBI lineage: Eukaryota > Metazoa > Arthropoda > Insecta > Hymenoptera > Formicidae > Monomorium > Monomorium pharaonis. Next base: position 15,347,617 of record NC_050474.1, read on the forward strand.
CCATGTGATGCAGTGAATGCTTTGCACGCACACACACACACATGCTGTGTCCGTTTATTACTGTGCGCATCTGGGACTCACTCTTTTATAATGGTGTTACATTAGATTATTGAAAATTATCTGTTTTGATTTGCTCTTTTAGGTTAAAATTTTTTATTTTTTAAATTATTCATATCTCTCATTTTACTACAGCAACGACATAATTTAAAAAATCACGATTTTTTAAGAAAAATCATAATTTCATTAAAAAAACAAAGGTGACTTTTACATTTACGAAAATTAGCTTTATCATACAATGTTACCTCATCAAACGACAGAAAACAAAAATTTCATAGTTAGTTTAATTTTAGAAATAATTTCCTGTACTAACACTTTTAATAATTTATCCTGTATGAAATAAATTATTGTATATACTACGGCTTTTACTTACTGTGCTATTTGCTGTGGCGTTTCGAAATGACGTTTTCGTTTGTTTTGGTCTACCAGATATTAACGTTACAGCGTACAATATCAAAAGAATGACTATGGTGATGCTGTCGAGATGAAAATGTATCTTTTCTTCCACAGTACGCAGAAATTAGAGCCAGGAGAGCTAATATTGGTATCTAGAAATTGAGAAATAAATTGAATAAACAAGTTGTGATAATTTGTTGTTTTTTATATTTTTTAATATGAGATTAAATTTTATCACGTTACCTGAAGACACAGTGCTGAAAACACACACTTAAGTCATGCATTTCTGGATTCCAAGAATTAATATTCTCTTATCCACATAACTCTGTCCAATTTCACTTTCACTTTTTTGCATCTAGCCAATTCTTTACTATGCTATTCAATCTATAATTAACACACAATCTTCTTTATTTTTAACTTTTATTTTTATGTTAAACATTATTGTGCAAAGTAAATTATATTTATATCAAATGCACAAGTAACGTGTAAACATTTAACTATGTTTGTGCGTGCGTAGGGTGAACGCGATCGCACGGAGAAAATGCCGGGATCCGTCCCAAGAGAGACGCGAAGCGAGTAATGAGGAATGCGGTAGGTTCACGGGGGGTGATAGGAAGAAAAGGAGGCGATGGTGTCACTCACACTTTAATTATTTATTAAAAAACGGACGTTCGGAGCGAGGAGCGAACCGTATCTTTTACAATCTTACGGAGATCTTGACACGTCCCGACATTACGCTGCCTGTATTCGACGCGGAAATCTTGAAGAGCTTCTAGATCGAAGCTCTCGCGAATCTGGAAATCTTGCGCGCGATCCGACGGAGATCTTGTGCACGAGGCAGAGGACGTTCGCGGGAAAGATACGGCTACCCGCGCATTAACGTGATGCACTCACACATTCACACGAATACTCGAACTTAAGAATTAATTGACATGAGTTGCCGAATTAAGAATGGAACAAAAGTGAATTCCCGCAGCTAGGATCGGCGAATGACGCGAGAAATCTGCGGGACGATCTTATGTCGGTGCCGGGCTGCGAGAGACTGGTTAATTTTTCGTCGTAAGACAATTACGATCGCGGAGGCGAAAAAAGGAGCGGTAAGGGAAATGGATCTCGAGACTTATTTGGGCATTGATTTTGACGTACCCTTTTTGGGACATGTTTATTTGCATAGTTACCACGATGCGAGAAAACGAAAGACGCGCGCGTGATGAGCTAGTGACAGCGCCGTGCGACTGGGTGCATCGAAGGAATGAACTACAAGGAGCGCGATGGCTGTCAGCAGCTCTCACTACTCGCGGATAAAACAGAGCAAAAAGAAAAAATGTTAAAATTCTATTGAAACTGTTCTAGTCTCAAATAAACTATGATATTGTATATCGTTAAAGGCATATTTTTATTGGATTGTCGGAAAAGTCAGGACATATTTTGTTATGTTTTTCACTCAAATATTGAGCTTGCTTATGTATCCCTTCTTGAGATAATCGTGAATGCTTAAATGATGGATGTTCAATGTTTCTGCAGTCTCTTGTGTCGTATAATGTGATTTGACTTAATCAGTGTTTTATTTTGCCGTCATCAACCTCAGGCCTTCCTGACCGAAGAGCGTCGTTGAAATCAAAATCAGCAGCACGGAATTTCATTAATCATTGGTGGCACTGATGTTCTTGTAGAGCATTGTCACCGTAAGCTTTACACAACTTTTTGCAAATTTGACGCGCGTTCTTCTCTTTACAGAAGTAAAACAATAAAATATGGCGAATATGTACAGTTTGATTTTTCATCTTCAATTTGTTATAAACTCTCCAAAACTCAACCAAATTGCTCTTTTTTTAAGAATAAAACTAGAACTGTCAGCTGTTAAATGACAATGCAATAACGAAAATACGAATGACTCTAGTACTTCCACAAATAAACTAGTGCCATATGTTGCAAAAATGCGTCATGACTTTTCTGACAACCTAATAAAAGTATAAGGAAAAATTCCTTTGAAATAGCAAACAAAACAAAAAGTATATATAGGAATTGATAAAAAAATATATATGTACAATAAAATATTAGCTATTTTGTTTAGGGAAATTATTACAATTTTTATTTTTACAATTTTTACGTTATCATCACTTTTTTGTCCATCAGATAACACGTTTTGTTAATCAACTAACTACATTACGATACAAATCCGTGACATAAGAAACTGTAAAACGATATCATGGACGCGATTGACTTGATTAACAATCAATTATAGGAATAGATAAGAAGGTTTGATCCAATATCAAGAAAGTAAACAAAGTAGATTACGTATTTACAAAAAAAAAACGTACCTGTCGACTAAGGAATTTTCATAAATATCGAAGCGCGTGGTACAATAAGCACTGTAATTATATTGTTGTAACCGTGATTGGTCCGTTGGCTGCGGATAGCTGTGGGATTCAGGGTTCGGGCGGCGGGCTAGTTAAGGCAGATATACAGTGACAAAAGTTTATTACGCTTCTTACATAGTCACACAAAAAAAGTGATTGGTTCGGCGAACAAGACTAGTCAATTCTTATGTATTTTGACCCGCTGAATCCGAATCCAAGGTCTCTGCAGATGAAGAACATTCACTGTCATGATGTTGAAAAATGTTGAAAGACGACAATTTTGACACCAAAATGAATGAAGACGAAAAAGCAGCATGGCTGAATTTCAAAGGTGTCACAGAAAATTTTCTAGGAAACTACAAAAGTAAAAATTACAGAGAAAGGGTAGCGGAAATGATGGAGAACTATAGATAACTAGGTTGCTTAATGAATCTTAAGTTGCATTTCTTGGATTCTCATATCGACTACTTCCCAGAAAATCTAGGTGATTATATTATAGTAACTGGAAACTATAATAGAAGTAACTGGAAAATCTTTCTTTGTGGTTTGAAGATCACTTTTATATTGTGTCTACGCAAAATGCGTTCTATCATACCTTGAAGATACGGAAGGAAAGCCAACTTGTTCTTTTCTCTTTTAATTGATCAATTAAAAACATTTCTAAACAGCACATATTAATTGGCAAATAGGAAGCTAATATTGTATTAAAATTGGCCAACAGTTGACCAATGATAGGCCAATTAACTGTACTACTATTGGATGAATAACTCCGTTTCCTTCCTTCACCCCCGTCCCTACCACCAGGACAACGGATATATAAGGACGGTTACAATCTAAGAGAGCTCAGTATCGGAGCTCCTAGCCTTGATGATGCAAACTGCAACGTTTGCGAAACGTCGGCGCAATGCTGTACTAGGACGCGGCATGTATCCGGAAACCCTTTCTATTGGAAGCAATGTCAATGGCCGTGAAAGCTTTAAGTTTACAATTTTTTATATTTTTTAATAATAGTGTAAATATTTATTATAATATTTTCATAAATATTTACCATAATTTTTTTACACCTGGCAAACTCGGACATAAAAATATATACAAAATATTTATCATAAATATTTTTCTTTATAAATATTTTATAAATATTTTGTGCTATCTAAGAATACTGAGTTAATATCTAGATGTAGTTAAAATTACAATTTTTAGCTTATCCAAACTACCCGTAGCATATTCGTCAGTTTGCGTGAAAAGTCGCAAACCCATGTGGTGCAGAGAATGCTTTGTGCGTGCGCGCGCACGCACACACACGGGATATAAGGGGAGCCTTCGGCCTCCCTCCCGCACCTATCCCGTCCTAGTCGCTAACCCATGTACTATCTGCGATGCGGAATTGTATCGTGTGCAATTGGATCCGTGTGCAAATGGATCGGTGCGCAAACGAGTCCGTGTGCAATCAGGTCCGTATGCAATCGGATCCGTGTGCAAACGGGTCGGTAAGCAATCGGGTTTGTGTGCAATTGATTCTGTGTCCGATTTAAACGCTATGTGTCCGATCGCTGTTGTGTCCAATAGGGTCTGATAGGGATTATGTCCGATTAGAATTGTGTCCGATTGGGACGGTGCGCAATCGGGATCGTGTCCAATCGGATCTGTGTCCAATTGGGACTACATCTAATTGGCAAATACTACTGTGTCTGATTGTTTATGTGTGCAATTGGGACAGTCCTCTGTAAAATATGTCTATGAGCACTTGTGCCGAAAAAGACTTAAGGGGATACTAGAGTCGTCTGTTTTACCGATTGAACACTAATTATTCCTGTGCTTGGCTCTTAATTGATTTCATAGAATTGTAAATCCTTTTCCAGTATTAAAGTATAGACAAACCGTGTTAGATACAATTTTCTTTAAAATACAAAAAAAATTAGAAAATTATATTTTTGTGCAGTCGTCTCGTGATTTTCATCTGCAGCGCTAAGTTTTAAAGACCCTTTACATACAAAATGACTGTTATTTAGGATCATTATAAGAAAGAATAATGCTTGCAGAACTAATATCTAGCTAACACACTAGAAGTTTTTGGTATAAGAGAAAAAATGTATCTGAAAATTTTACATGTATGTGTGAATCCAGAATCGTGTGAGTGCGGTCTCAGGATAAAAACAGAGCACTAGTTTAGTTGTAGGCTAGCATGATAGGTGATGCTAGTCAAATGTTCGGTGATCATTGAATCATAGGAAAATCTATCGACCTAATTAGACTTGTGGCCGGCATTTGTATTTGTCACGAGTATTCTTGTTAAGTAAAGCACATAAAATGCGCGGAATTGTTGTCTAGTATGAAAATAAATAAATATGTTACTTTATTTATATGTTATTTTAGCGAGTTTTACTTTCTCGAGTTGTCTCCGAGAGAAAAGGAGATAGCATATAGTCGATTGTCCATATCTCGACCGAGCGAGTTGTTCGCTATCCCCTTCACTTACAGCATGCTGCTGTAAAAAGATTCGAGACTGGAAGGCTTGTTCGGCCGCCGAGCCACGCACTTTTACCTCTCCGCTACGCACCGTTTCAATAGAGACAGTAAAAAAAAATAGATGAAACGCTTATACTTTTCGTTTATTCTCCGTCTCACTTTATCGAGATAGCAGCGGTAGGCGGAGAGATAAAAGCCAAGTGCATTCAGTTCGCGACTTTCGCGAGCTAAGTTTGGACAGACCTGTAAGTCTTTGCAACTATAACTTTGTTTTAATTGTAAATTTTGTAATTGCACGTTATATTCTTAATCGGTATTTGTACAAAGAGATAAGCACATAAGATTATTGCAATGTGATTACATGTAAAATTTGTTAACCCTTACTTTCTTTTTAAAGTAATAGTAGTAGTAGTAGTGGTGGGGTGGTGGTAGTGGTGGTAGTGGTGGTGGTGGTGGCGGTCGTGGCGGCGGTGGCGGTGGTAGTAGCAGTAGTAGTGCCAGAGGCGTTCTTTGTGAGCTAGTTACTAGTAAGAAAATACCGGCGTTTATCGTGAGCTAGCTAGTTTTTAAAAAATGTCAGAGGCGTAAATCGTGAGCTGGCTAGTTTTAAAAAAAATGTTAGAGGCGTTTATTGTGAACTGGTTAGTTTTTGAAAAATGTCAGAGACGTAAATCGTAAGTTGATTAGTTTTTAAAAAATGTCAGAGGCGTAAATCGTGAGCTGGCTAATTTTAAAAAAAATGTTAGAGGCGTTTATTGTGAACTGGTTAGTTTTTGAAAAATGTCAGAGACGTAAATCGTAAGTTGATTAGTTTTTAAAAAATGCCAGAGGCGTAAATCCTGAGCTGGCTAATTTTTTAAAAATGTCAGAGGCATAAATCGTGAGCTGGCTAGTTTTAAAAAAATGTCAGAGGCGTTTATCGTGAGCTAATTATTTGCAAGAAAAATGCTATAAGCGATTATTATGGGCTAATTTTTAACTTGTTACCAGTGACATAAATTGTAAGCTGGCTATTTACAAGAAAAATGTCAGAGGTGATTGCCACCCAGACAGCACACGGATATCCTAACGACATCCATAAGACGTCCTTTACGGATATTGAGGATATCCACAGGCCATCCGTTTTACATCCTTCGGACATTCTATGGACGTCTATGGGATATTGGTTTATGAAATTGGTGGACATGCTTTATCCCTAAAATATGTCCGATGGACGTTCTATGGACGTCCTATGGACGTGATAAAAACTCAGACAGCACACAAATATCTTAACGACATTCATAAGACGTCCTTAACGGATATTGAAGATATCCACAGGCCATCCGTTTTACATCCTTCGGACATTTTATGGACGTCCATGGGATATTGGTTTATGAAATTGGTGGACATGGTATATCCCTAAAATATGTCCGATGGACGTTCTATGGACGTCCTATAGATGTGATAAAAAACGGCATTCAAAATTAAATTTTACATTAAAAAAAGGGTAAAAACAGAATAAAATATATAAATATAAATATTTATTCAAGAAATTATTTTATTTTTTCGATAGATTATACATTAAACTATTTTAATTAAATAAGTATGATACGTATAATATTAATTAAACAATCAGCTTAAAGTATTTTGTAATTATCACACACATATATATAGTGTGTATTCGTTGTTTAACGACTACTGTGGAACGAATATTCTTTATATTGCAGATAATGACTGCAGCATGCGAGTGATCTCGTCTAGGCAACAAATGATTGTGACTCGTCAACTATAACAGAAATTAAAATTTATGTTTATACACACACAAAGACACACACATATATATAAAGGGTGTTAACAAATTTTCGCATAATATTTATACCATCGTGTTGTCCACGAAAATCGAAGACGAAAAGCTTTCTAAATTTTTTCGATTCCATGCGTACAGTTCTTATAATTATTGTCGGAAAATAGTGAAATATTGCCAATGTATGCACGGCTATAACGGAAACACGAGCGTGGTGGGAAACAAGACGATCGTCGTCGCTCGCCGCGAGGCGAGGAGAGTGCAAACAAAATTCATTGCTATTCGCAACGTTGTAGCGATAAGCGATGGGGACTAAGGATGGTCGACGATAGCTCATAACTAAAATTTTTTACATAAATTTTTAAACTGTACTACATAAATTGCGAAGCTAAAAAAATTAAAAATTGATTGAAAACATTAAGAGAAACATTTCATAGTATTTTCATTGATATACTTGAATTTTAAATCAATAAAAGAGAATAATTCTAACGAATTATTTTCTTTTATTGATTTAAAATTTAAGTGTCCACTACAACTTATGCTCTTTCGTAATTTTGCAAGTTTATCATAACTCTTTGTAAAATTAATATATTTTGTTACTATCCTTGTACTAGCAGGTTACTTTACAGCTTTCAGAAAATACATAGTATTTTTAATGATAAACTACAGTTTTAAATAAATAAAACCAAATAATTCATTAAATTTGCCGCATCCAATTTTTTCTCGCAATTTTCCAACTTTATCGATTAAATCCTGATAAGGAAAAAAAGAATTATGTTGCTAAAACTTTTTATATTATTGGCAATTGTGTTGTCACAAATCGTAAACGTAATATTTATAAAATGTAAGTAGACATTTTCACGAACAGCGGATTTCACAATTTGTGGACTTTATTCCAACGTGCAAAATTTCCAAAACGAATAGGAAACAATTAATTGTTCATGACTTATTCGCTTTTATTTCTTTAAAATTCAAGTATATTAATGAAATTAATATGAGATTTTTTGCTGTTAAATGACAAGTATAAAATATGTGGCCAAAAATATTAACCTTACATATTTAATCGATAAAATTGGAAAATTGCGAGAAAAAATCGGAAGCGGCAGACTTTTAATTAATTATTCGGTTTTATTAATTTAAAACTGTAGTTCATTGAAAATACTATGGCGCATCTTCCGAAAGCTGTAAAGTGACCTGCTAGTATAAGGATAATAACAAAATATATATAATAATTTTACAGTTCTGATAAGCTTTTAAAATTACGAAAGAGCATAAACTGTAGTAGATTTCCAACAAATTATTCGCTTTTATTGATTTAAAATTCAAGTATATCAATAAAAATACTATGAAATGATTTTCTTAATGTTTTCAATCAACTTTTAATTTGTTTAGCTTCGCAATTTATGTAGTACAGTTTAAAAATTTATGTGAAAAATTTTAGTTATGAGCTATCGTCGACCATTCTTAGTCCCCATCGCTTATCGCTACGAACAACGTTGCGAATAGCAATAAATTTTGTTTGCCCTCTCTTCGCCTTGCGGCGAGCGACAACGGTCGTCTTGTTTCCCACCGCGCTCGTGTTTTCGTTATAGCCGTGCGTACATTGGCAATATTTCACTATTTTCCGACAATAATTATAAGAACTGTACGCATGGAATAGAAAAAATTTAGAGAGCTTTTCGTCTTCGATTTTCGTGGGCAACACAATGGTATAAATATTATGCGAAGGTTTATTAACACCCTGTATATATATACATATATACATAGGCTACACAGTAGACTGTATAAAATCTTATTGTGTGCCATTGGCTTTGCTTCTACCTGGTTGATCAATTCGCTAATATATTCCATCACAAACTCGCCTTTAACGAAAATGATGGTGCTCGGCCGACGCTCGCTTGCTCATAGGCTCTGATTGTTCCCGTTGCTGCAATTTCTAATTCCGTTGCTGTTCTTTATCGAGATCGTCGTAATCCGCGTACACTCCGCCGTCGTCTATTATCATCTGTAATTATACGTCTAGAATTCGTCGCTGATATCGTGTACACGTAAACGGTCAATCAGGCAGAGGCAAAGCTAACGGCATACAATAAGATTCTCTGCTACTTTCATAACTTATAATTACTGAAAATTTTTAGAATTCTTACCTGACTGTGTAAAACATGCCGGTAATCAACGAAAACATAACCACTACTACGGACATATTGATTTTAAAGGGTCATATTGCTTTTTACTTTACTTGTGCATGCAGATGGTGTTGGCGGAGCGAGTACAAATAAGGATAGCATACGAACATACAAAGTGGTCCATTTTAGGATATCCCTTCAGTGTATACAAATGTATAGCCTATGGATATCTTCATAAGGACATCAGGACAAGAAATGGATATAAAACGGATATCCATAGTATATCCTGTGCTGTCTGGGCATAGGCTTGCTATTTTTAATTTACTGCCGGAGGCATAAGTTGACTATAATTATAACAAAATATTAGAAGCATTTGTTATGAAAAAAATGTTTATTATATGAACATAATTTTAAACGTTATAAGTTTATAAGTGTATAATTACAGTATGTGCGTGCGCTTAGGTTTACACGAATACATATATTTGAAATTCTAATATTGCATACAAATGTAGTTGTATCCATGGTCTGCATTTGATTAGAACAATATACAGAATTTTTTTAAGAATAAATAGTATATGTGCTAATGCATATTTTAATACAAGAATAATTTTTATTCTTTTTATTAAGGGGTTACACCAACCTAGACGGTCGAAAAACAGGCCTAACTTTGATATTTTATTCCTCCTAAACGGGTAATGGGAATTAAATGAAATTTTGGGTGATTATTGACTTATGTTTCGACAATATAAAAAAAATTTTTTTATTAAACAATGGCAACGGAAAGCAGAAATATGGCCGCCGACACACATTGAGGTTTGGAAAAACGCATTTTGCGGTGACCACTGTCCCGTCTAAACGATCCATCTGAAACAAAAAAACAAAATGGTGTTTTTAAGTTAACAGTAGTGGTTTGTCGGTGACGATCGCCGATTGTCGATTTTATCGTTTGTTACAAAATGGCGATGAGTTGAAGTTAAAATTTAAAAAAAAAAAACGAAAAATTTTTGTTCTTTTCATTTTTTTATTTTTTAATAAAGACCGATTAAAAAAAAATAGATCGTCACCGACAAAAGAATGTTTCTGAGAGTATTGTGTAAAAATTTGAAAACGATCCATCCATTAGTTTTTGAGATCTGGTAGTCACCGACTTTGAAAACCATGTTTTGAGAAAAACGCGTTTAAAGTTTCAAGTTTAGTTCTACTATTGTTAATAGCCGAATTTTGCACTTTACCTCTAGTCGACAATTCTGGGGCCATATGAGATTCCTTCCACATCAATAACAGCAGTGCTTTGTGAAGACTTTTGTTGACAGCGAGCAATCTTTTCTTCGCGCGTCGCCTTCTGCGCTCGTACTTCGGCCACATTGATGCGCGCTTGGTCCTGATTTTCGCAATATGCAGCACAATTCTTTTATTATCATTAATAAATATGCGGCAGCATCTTCATTAAATGTGTATGCAGCAATATTGGCAGCAATTTGCACAACGTGTACACCGCTGTGCTGCACTTTTGGCGCTATGCGCCAAATCAGATTGTTCAAACTTTTGTTAACGTTTTGCGTAAATCCACCGACGCATTTCTCCAGTAAATTATCACTAGAAAGTTGTTTTCAAATATTGGACGAATGGCTTTAATCACATCATCGTCCAGTGGCGATTTATGTTGATATTGCTCCAATTCGAGCACTCGAACGCTCGATCCCGTTTTACTCAACTCTCTGTAATTCCGGCATTTTTTTAGATATCAACATAAAACTTTCAGGATATATTCTCGAAACTTGAAGCTTCAAGAAAATGTAATAAAAAAAATCGAATTTTTTTTCCCGCTAGGTTGATGTAACCCCTTAAATGTAGTACAAAAAGATTAAAAAAATGTGTGCAGTGTATTTGCAATGTATTGTCAATACATGTGACGTCCTGATTTAAAATGGTATTGGACGTAAAGAAAAGTGGCTACTACATTGCATGATAGTACAAATGATATACACATAGACCATTTGGAATAGGATACCTTTATATGTATTCCTAATTTATGTTATGTGGAGTACCGCTGATGATTATGCAAAAAAATAGAGCTACATAGTAAAATAAAAATTGTGAATGTTGACATTATTGACATGATAGAGTTTCGTAATTGGCCGCGCAGGACTTCAGGAGTTCGATCTCTCCAGCCTTGCTAATTATTATACTTTATCGGCCCAGATTAAATGTGACCGTCACTCCAGCATTCCTTTAAAATAACGCACTAGGATAGGGCTTGACTGCGCCACACTACACTATATAAGCCTAATAAACAAGCAGAATTGAATAGTCGTTTAGAAAAGGCTGAACAGTTATGGACAGAATTCGACACAATTCAAAATAATATTGAAGATCTAGACGATTCACCTAATCAAGAAATAGAAAGATCTAACTTCGAAGATTTGTTTTTTGAAATAATCTCAAAGGCGCGTAACCTGTCCATAGCTGATCAAGTGCCTATTCTTCAGATTGCGCAGAATAATGCATTAGCTCACCAAGGTAAACAAGTTGTAATGCGAGCGGGAGTAAAGTTGCCTAATATAGATTTACCGAAGTTTGACAGCGTCCTATGAGCGACTACCTATGAGCGTTGAATTCCCTTTCGCAACTTATTTGAATCTATGATTGTCGCAAATACTGCGTTACTCGATGTACAAAAATTACATTATCTAAGATCTGCATTGACAGGCGAGACGGCAAAAACCATTAATTCTTTAGAAGTCACAAACGACAATTATGCCTTAGCATGGAGTTTGTTAAAGGAAAGATATGAAAAGAAACGTAAGCTAATTGTACAGCATTTCATTCAAATGTTGATAGACATGCCGGTTATTGCCAGGGAATCACATGCAGATCTTAGACAAATGACAGATAATGTATCACAATATACGAAATCGTTAGCAAAACTTGTGGATAGTTGGAGCACGATTATAATATACATTATTTTGCCGAAAATCGACAAAAGATCGCATCGAGAATAGGAATTCCAACGGTCACAAATAGATTCATTTCCTACGCTAAACGAATTCACAGAATATCTCGTCAAACGGAGCTCATTTTTAGAAGCGGTAAATCAAAATTCGCAAAATGCTATTTATCATAATAAAAGAGATAACAAACAAGGTGTAAATAAAAAAAATTTAACTCAGTCATACGTAGCCTCTAACGAGTCGTCATGCGTGACGTGTTCTGGTGACCATGGGCTTCAGGAATGCCAAGTATTTATTAAAATGCCAGTGAAAGATAGATTGTCAGAAGTAAAGCGAAAGCGACTGTGTATAAAATGTCTAAGAACTTTTTATGGCAGAAATTGTAAATTAAATTGTAAGATATGCAAAGGTCACCATAATACGTTATTGCACAGAACGGACAGTTCGGTTAGCGAAAGATCAAACCAGCACGATGGGCAATCTAACAGTGTTAAACAAACCTCACAAGCTGCTATATCGTCAATTTCAGAAGAGTCTATTATTCTTAATCACTGCAGTGTAAGAGGACCCATTCAGGTGATTCTTGCAACCGCCCTCATTTGTATTCGTGATCGCAACGGAACCTCACACGAATGTAGAGCTCTGCTCGATAGTGGATTGCAATCCAATTTTATAACAAAGGATTTAAGTGAGAAATTACAATTGGATCGAGAATGCATTAGCACTACTATAATGGGCTGCGACGTAGCTTTTCTTCGGGAACCGCCAGGTACGACCAATTAACGATAATTTCTATAACAGTTCGCGTATAACGCTTCCTCGCGAAATCGGTAACGTTTGAAAACGGTAGCTTGCTTGAACGGTAACTTCGCAATGTTCTATATTCCTGGACGCCAGGCGCGGATTTCCGCGCCACACAACAATTAACTATAAGTCGGTAGCCGGATAGGGAGCGTTACTACTGCCGGTGGCTCGTTTCTCGAAGCGGTAGAGGGGCGTGGTTCTTTAGTAACCAGGGGAGTGGAGAGCTCGGATCGAGGCAGGTCGTATAATAGAATCGGTACACAATCGTCAATTAAATATCAAATATCAAAATATATTTCTTTAATGATTAATGAGTACGATGTCAACGAAAATCATGGATCTTACTCCACTTAACACAACGTCATAAGTTCACAGAGATGTGGTTAAGACGGAAGCCAGAAGTCAACACAAAGAGAATGCGAAAACTTTAGATTTACTCTACGAGGCGGGAAGCCGTCGAGGCTCTCCGCTCGCCAACCACAACAATTATAATATGTTCGAAAACAGTATTCGCGGTAATAAAGAACGCAATTATCAACTACAAAATGACTGTCGGTGCCGGCTTTGTCCGAAAGGGACGTACTTAATAACACAGGCACATAAAAAAAAGTGGTTGGTCCGGCGGACTAGACTAGTCAATCCTTATGTATTTCGATCCGCTGAATCCGAATCTAAGGTCAGAATTGCAAAGTTAGCTCGCATTTTCTAACCTCAAAAAAATTTTTTGTTAAATATTGGTCCGGTGGGCCAGATTAGTCAATTCTTATGTATTTTGACCTGCTGAATCCGAATCCAAGGTCAAAATTGCAAGGTTAGCTCGCATTTTCTAACCTAAAAAAAATTTTTTTTGAGGTTAGGAAAAAATGAGCTAATTCAGCAATTCTGACTTTGGATTTGGATTCAGCGGGTCAAAATACATAAGGATAGACTAGTCTGGTCCGCCAGACCAACATTAAAAAAAAATTTTTTTTGAGGTTAGGAAAAAATGAGCCAATTCAGCAATTCTGACCTTAGATTCGGATTCAGCGGGTCGAAATACATAAGGATTGACTAGTCTAGTCCACCGGACCAACCACTTTTTTTTGTGTGTTTGTGTAATTAAATATTCGGGCCGGTCGGTCCGATCTCTCGTGCGGCCACAAGACTCTACTTTGTATTTCGAGTTTCTCAACACTAAGGAACAAACAACAGCAAAAACGGTATCGGATTCGGGATCACTGGTAACATGACAAGAAACGGTATCCCTTATCCGGTCCCGCACGAAAGTCGACCGCCTTACCGAATTTTACTAAATTCCGCGTGGCTGCCGAGTGATGGCCTTACAAAATCCACAATCCTCGTCCGCCGAAGTCGATAACAGGGGGCTGGTCCTCTGTGATACGTCGTATCGCCCGGCTTGCCGAACAGTGAGGAGCCGCGGTCCCGCGCCGCCGCGCATGCGCGGGCGCTCTTCGATTCCCGATAGGTAGATCCGCCCGACTCGCGTGATCCTCGATCCCGCGCCGCGCTGCTTCATCTCTCGGAGCGTCCCTGTTCGGCACGTGCCCCACAGATGGGGTCCTTTGTGCCGTGCCGTTTCGGCTGGTCCGGCTGGCCATGCCGCGACCGAACCGATCTTGGCGGCTGGCGGTTGACATGGTTGTGGTCGCTCTTCCGGTTTGTAGCCCGGTAGCGTGCCCATGGCGTGACCCTTGCCGGGAGTCGTCGTGTTGCAGCGCTGTAATTCGGCGCGGTCGGTACTCTTGGCTCGGTGTCGGCACCGCACGGCTTAGCGGGGAAAGGGAGCGTCCCGTTTGCCCACGTCAATATTGGCCACGGTCCCAATTGGCTACGTCAATATTGGCCACGTCAATATTGACCACGTCAATATTGGCCACGTCATTATTGACCACGATCCCGATTGACCACGGGGTGAATTGGCCACGTCATTATTGGCCACGCGTCATTATTGACCACGTCAATATTGGCCACGCGTGATATTGCCCACGTCAATAATGGCCACGTCAATATTGGCCACGCGTCATTATTGCCCACGTCATTATTGCCCACGCGTCATTATTGCCCACGTCATTATTGCCCACGCGATATTATTGGCCACGTCATTATTGGCCACGCGTCATTATTGGCCACGTCATTATTGGCCACGTCATTATTGGCCACGCGTAATTATTGACCACGTCAATATTGCCCACGTCAATAATGGCCACGTCAATATTGGCCACGCGTCAATATTGACCACGTCATTATTGCCCACGCGTCATTATTGCCCACGTCATTATTGACCACGCGTCACTATTGCCCACGTCATTACTGTATATGGGTTTGCGACTTGGACGGGGTGGGTGCGGGAGGGGGGCCGAAGGCCCCCCTTGCACCCCCCGCGCGCGCGCGTGTGTGTGTGTGTGTGTGTGCAAAGCATTTCTCTGCATTACATGGGTTTGCAACTTTCCACGCTAAGCAAAAAAATTGATTAATATTGACGTGGGCAATAATGACGCGTGGGCAATAATGACGCGTGGTCAATAGTGACGTGGGCAATAATGACGCGTGGGCAATAATGACGTGGTCAATATTGACGCGTGGCCAATATTGACGTGGACATTATTGACGTGAGCAATATCACGCGTGGCAAATATTAACGTGGTCAATTATGACGTGGCCAATAATGACGCGTGGCCAATAATGACGTGGCTAATAATGACGCGTGGGCAATAATGACGTGGGCAATAATGACGCGTGGGCAATAATGACGTGGGCAATAATGACGCGTGGCCAATATTGACGTGGCCATTATTGATGTGAGCAATATCACGCATGGCCAATATTGACGTGGCCAATCTTGACGTGGTCAATAATGACGCGTGGCCAATAATGACGTGGCCAATAATGACGTGGCCAATCCACCCCGTGGTCAATCGGGATCGTGGTCAATAATGACGTGGCCAATATTGACGTGGTCAATATTGACGTGGCCAATCAGGATCGTGGCCAATATTGACGTGGCTAAACGGGTGCCACTCGCGGGGAAACTTCTTGCGGGGCGCTCCTTCCACTGTCGATCGCTCGTAACAGAATTCCCACGACGGACGCTCCTCCGTCGCCTTTGACACACTTTTCAAATGAGCTCACACTCGGCGCCTTAACTTTAAATGATTGGCACTACCAATGGAAAGCGGTATCGCGGAAACTAAAAAATCCAAAAGAAAATAAAATAACGGAACCGTATCCTCCTCGGCTCAGTCGCCCCCGTCCGATCCCCTCGATCGGACTTATGTCCTTGTGACGCGCGCGGCCGGGCGCGCCACGTCACAGGGCATACTATAATGGGCATCAGTAATACGTCAATCAACGCCGTTCACAGACTACATGCTACAATCGAATCCCAAACAAATTCATGTCAATTCAAGGTCCCGTTTTTGATAATTAATCGAATAACTGAACGCATGCCAATGATAAAACTTGATGAAACTCGATTGAGGATATCGTCCGAATTAACATTAGCTGACCCAAATTATTTTATTCCAGGAAAAATAGATGTATTATTAGGCGCATCCATATTTTGGGATCTAATGTGTAGCAGACAAATACGTTAAGCACAAAATAAGCCCATTCTACAAGAAACGGTATTAGGATAAATAATTTCAGGTCCCATGTTTATCAATAATGTGAGACAACGAGGGCAAGAAGCATACGGTGGACTTTCGCTTAACAATATCTTGCATCAGCGTTCAACTGAAGAAGTACAATGTGAAGAACATTTTCAGTCTACGCACCAGAGAAATGAAGAAGGTCGATTCATGGTAAATTGCCACTTAAGGCCAATGCAAGAGAATTAGGAAAATCATACCACGTAGCAGCAAAGCAATTGAGGACCTTAGAAAGAAAACTGGAGAGGCAGCCAGAGTTAAAGGAACAGTATCACGCATTCATGAAAGAATATCAAACGCTGGGACATATGAACGAAGTTCAGATGAACGACGAGCACAATAAGTCAAAATATTACATTCTACACCACGCAGTAACCATGGAAGAAAGTATGACTACCAAAGTAAGAGTGGTTTTCGATGCCTCATGTAACACATTATCCGGAAAATCACTGAATGATATATTGATGGTGGGGCCAATTATTCAAGACAACCTTCTTGATATTATCATTCGTCTTAGGCAAGATAAATACGGCATGGCAGCTGACATTGTTAAAATGTATCGTCAGATATTGCGACTAACATGACGATGATCGCAATTTACAGCGTATTATATGGAGATCGGATAATAAAGAGCCCATGCGAGTATTTGAACTCAACACCATCACCTATGGCATGTCAAGCTCACCATTCCTGGCTATTCGGTGTTTACATGAGATAGCACACCAGATGAAACACAAATATGAGAATGCTAGCGAAATTATAAAAAGGGTTTTTTATGTAGATGATCTGCTAACAAGAGCGGACACAATAGAAGCACTCATACAGTTAAAGCAGGACATCTCCAGCGTACTGGCATCGGCCAGATTTGAATTAAGAAAATTGACATCCAGTGCTTTGGAATTACGTGTTAACTTAGCGATCAGGAAAGAATTATCATGCCATTCGACACTACTTGGTCTATGGTGGAATACGACAATCGATACTTTTCAGTATCACATCAAAATCAATTCATTCGAAAGAGTGACAAAGCGAAATATATTAGCTAGCATAGCTCAAATATATGATCCACTAAGATTATTAGGTCCCACAATAATACAAGTTAAAATACTTATTCAGCGGCTGTGGCAGTTAAAATGTAGCTGGGATGAAACAATCACTAATGAAATAAAGAAGATATGGATACACTGGACATCGCAGCTTATGGAAGTAAAGCAGTTATCAACTCCCAGAAGAATACTAGGCGACAACCCTGTAAAAATAGAAGTTCACGGTTTTTGCGATGCCTCTAAAGCAGCTTATGGTGCTTGTATATATTTGCGGTCAATAGGCAATAATTCCCATAATAAATACACTGTCAGATTATTATATGCCAAGTCACGGGTTGCTCCCGTAAAAAACTGTCGTTGCCCAGATTGGAGTTATGTGTGGCATTATTATTAGTCAAATTGAGCAAAAGAATATTACAAATATTAACCAAGAAAATGCATGAAGTATATTTGTGGTGCGATTCCACAATAGTCCTATCGTGGATCGCACGAGACGCTACAGTATGGAAAACGTTTGTAGCTAATAGAATCGGCAAAATACAACGGAAAACGAAAAATGCATTATGGTATTATGTTAGATCAGAAGACAATCCTGCTGATGTATTATTTAGAGGAATAAGTCCCCCAAAAATAAAGGATCTGAAGATATGGTGGGAAGGTCCACAGTTTTTACAGCGAAAGTCAACATTTACACTGTTCAACAACCGAAACAGCCAGGCAGAAGCGAATAACAAGTTTAATTGCTCATGTTCAACAAGAAGACGCATTTTCGGATGTTGTTGAAAAATTTTCGTCATGAACAAGATTAAAGCGAGTAATCGCATATTGTCTATGTTTTAAAAACAAAAAGCATAACGCTAAAAACACGAATCCATTAACGGTAGAAGAAATAGAACGAACTATAAAATTAATAATCAAAGGTTATCAACGACAAAAATTTGCACAAGAATTACATGATTTTCGTAGTCAATCACAAGTGCATGCAAAGAATAGATTAGTGATGTTACATCCATTTCTCGATGAGGAGGGCATCATTCGTGTGGAGGGAAGGTTGCGCAATGCTCCTATGGATTATACTCAAAAACACCCCATTATTTTACCACAAAAGCATCATATCACGAAATTAATCGTTAGAGACATACATTGTGACGTGGCGCATCCGGGCGCACGTCACAAGGGCATAGGACCGATCGAGAGGGTCGGTCGGGGGCGACTCCTCGCCGAGCCGAGGGGGATGCGGCTGCTATTCTATTTTATTTTTGATTTTTAGCTTCCGCGATACCGTTTTTGCAATTGTGGTTGACAATCTTTTAAAGTAAAGGCGCCGAGTGAGGGCTCATCGGAAGAATGTGTCAGGGGCGACGGAGGAGCAGCCGCCGCGGGAATTGTTAGGGACACTCGACAGTGGAAGGAGCGCCCCTGAAGGAGTCTCCCCGCCGCGCCGTGCATTGGGCCCCGCCGAACGTTTCCGTCCCTGAGTTAAGGACTGACCGCGCCGAATGTCAGCGCGGAGACACGACGGCTCCCAGCAAGGATCACGCTGTGGGCACGCGCCACCGGGCTACGGACCGGAAGAGCGACCACAGTCCTGTAAACCGCCAGCCACCACGATCGGATTGGTCGCGGCCTGGCCAGCCGGACCTACCAAAACGGCGGAAAAAGGGAGCGCACTGATGGAGCACGTGTTCATCACGAGCCTGTCGAGGGACGAGACAGCGCGGCGCTGGATCGAGGATCACGCGGAGTCACGTGGATCCAGCGATTGCAAATCGAAGAGCGTCCGCGCATGCGCGACGGCTTGAGCCGGCCGGCGCGGGACAGGGGCTCCTCACTGTTCGGTTGACAGCGAGATAAGACGTGTCACAGGACGAGCCCTTGCGATCGACTTCGACGGACAGGGACCTGGAGATTGTTGTAAGGCCATCACTCGGCAGCCACGCGGAATTTCGTAAGATTCGGTAAGGCGGTCGACTTTCGTGCGGGACCGGATAAGGGATACCGTTTGTCGTATTACCGGTGATCCCGAATCCGATACCGTTTTGCTTTTGCCTATGTATTAGTGTAAAGGACGCGAAGTACGCAGTAGAGTCTCGTGGCCGCACGGAAGGTCGGACCGACCGGCCCGAATATTTAGTTGTTAAGTAAGTCCCTCTCGAACAAAGCCGACACCGACAGTCCTCGCGTAATTGATCATTGCATTCTTTAATACCGCGAATACCGATTTAGACTGTATTATAATTTGTGGACTGTTACTGGCATAGTACCATAGGTATAGTGATATATATAACTCAGCAGTTCTTAAGCTGTGATTCAAATTCTAAAACGTTTATTTTTTTGCAACTAGCAATTGCTTGCAACAAAATTGTGTTATCAAATTCTTATCCAAACCTATAATAGTAGCTGATAATGTTGGATTTGAAAAAAAGTTTCTAGCAGTATTGCCATCATTGGATGTACCTTTCTCTTGTTTTACAACGTCTATTGAAATACGTTCTTGTTCTAAAAGCCATCTGTATTTCTCGTTTTCTTTGTTCTATTTCTTGTTTATGATTTTCGTTTCTCACTGCCCAACATTTAATATTAATTCTGTAGGAAATATGTAATAAGCATTCAAAACAGCGAATCCAGCAATGTAATGATGAAAGAACGAACGAAAAGTATTCATCTTTTACAATTTTCGCTTTCACTGAACTTAAATAGTTTATTTCCTCTGGAGAAACGCCACAAAGATAACATTTCATCCATGATTGAGTATTCGTCGGTAAGTTACAGATTTTGTTGTCGATCATAGTAAATAAAAGCGTATACTTTATTGAAATTCCTTCTTCAGAGACAGATGGTGTCAAAGAAGATATTTCTTCCTTGCTTTTCTGAACAATAGTTTTAACTTCGGTCTCTTCTTCTTTTATGAATTTGAATTCAATGGGTCTACAGAAACGAGTTGAGGAAGGGAATTGTTTTGCCATAAAATTTTGTTATTTTCATTTAAGAGGTTACACCAACCTAGACGGTCGAAAAACAGGCCTAACTTTGATATTTTATTCCTTCTAAACGGGTAGTGGGAATTAAATGAAATTTTGGGTGATTATTGACTTATGTTTCGACAATATAAAAAAATTTTTTTATTAAACAATGGCGACGGAAAGCAGAAATATGGCCACTGACACACATTGAGGTTTGGAGAAACGCATTTTGCGGTGACCACTGTCCCGTCTAAACGATCCATCTGAAACAAAAAAACAAAATAGTGTTTTTAAGTTAACAGTAGTGGTTTGTCGGTGACAATCGCCGATTGTCGATTTTATCGTTTGTTACAAAATGGCGATGAGTTGAAGTTAAAATTTAAAAAAAAAAACGAAAAATTTTTGTCCTTTTAATTTTTTTAATTTTTAATGAAGATCGATAGAAAAAAACTAGATCGTCACCGACAAAAGAATGTTTCTGAGAGTATTGTGTAAAAAATTTGAAAACGATCCATCGATTAGTTTTTGAGATCTGGTGGTCACCGACTTTGAAAACCATGTTTTGAGAAAAACGCGTTTAAAGTTTCAAGTTTAGTTCTACTATTGTTAATAGCCGAATTTTGCACTTTACCTCTAGTTGGCAATTCTGGTGCCATATGAGATTCCTTCCACATCAATAACAGCAGCGCTCTGTGAAGACTTCTGTTGACGGCGAGCAATCCTTTCTTCGCGCGTCGCCTTCTGCGCTCGTACTTCGGCCACATCGATGCGCGCTCGGTCTTGATTTTCGCAATATGCAGCACTATTCTTTTATTATCATTAATAAATATGCGGTAGCATCTTCATTAAATGTGTATGCAGCAATATTGGCAGCAATTTGCACAACGTGTGCACTGCTGTGCTGCACTTTTGGTGCTATGCGCCAAATCAGATTGTTCAAACTTTTGTTAACGTTTTGCGTAAATCCACCGACGCATTTCTCCAGTAAATTATCACTAGAAAGTTGTTTTCAAATATTGGACAAATGGCTTTAATCACATCATCGTCCAGTGGCGATTTATGTTGATATTGCTCCAATTCGAGCACTCGAACGCTCAATCTTGTTTTACTCAACTCTCTGTAATTTCGGCATTTTTTTAGATATCAACATAAAACTTTCAGGATATATTCTCGAAACTTGAAGCTTCACGAAAATGTAATAAAAAAAATCGAATTTTTTTTTCCGCTAGGTTGGTGTAACCCCTTAAATAAATTTTTATAGGAACAAACTCCATATAAAATACTAGAATTATCGTGCAAGGGATTATCAAAATTTAACATATAACGCGATTGATCGGAAGCACCATCACATACCCATTTAGATATCATTGTTAAATTCGTAGATGCATTTAAATGAGGACGTAACAGTTTGATAAATCTAAATGCAGTGTAATTCAAAACACTTTGTAGAAAGACTTTAACAGTTATCTCAGAAATTTTTATCATTTCTCGCTATGGAAGACAATCCTTTTTTGTTAATTGAATTTGATAATAACTAGGTAGTTTTCTGAATCTAAATTTCGTAACGTCACGAATAATATTGTATTGATAGCGTGTTAATTTTGCAGAAATAAAAGTACTTAATGCAGTTTCTTTATCAGTTAAATCTGTTCCATCTTCGATTTTCTCACAGAATTGTTTGATTTTTTTTACATGTTCGGGATGTCTCTTGATAAAAATCATAAATGAATAATGCATCATCGGATTTTAACTGTTTGCCAACAATAAAATCAACTATTTTCGGAATATTTCGTACTTCCTTAGTTTTTTTTCTTATATATCGTTCGAAGAAATCAGCAAACTTTTTGATTTATTAGAAGGCATACGTAAAGTAGTAGGAATTGAATTCAGTATTCTATTTGGATATGAAAATTCATTATCTAACCAATTTTTATTCTTTGTTATAAATTTATTGTAATTGTAACGGCTAGATATCCATTTTGACTTCAAAGTCTTTGTAAAAATCAAAATTTTTTGTCTCAATGTTTCCAATGCACATTTGGATAATTTTATATTAAAAAACGATGTCATGCAGCTTGTTAAAAACTCAAAATCTGATAAATCAAGATTGTAAATAATTAAAAAGTTGACGATTTGTTCGAAAATTTTGCATTTTGAAATATAATTTTCAAATAAGCCTAAATGAAAAAAAATTAATTTATACCAGTAAGATATCATAAATAAGATAAAATAGGATAAGATAATAGTGGGTCAGATTGGTATAGCAAAATGGCAATGGGTTGACTTTCTAATGTAAAAAAGAGGGACTCCAACAAAAAATACTAAACCAGTCGCAATTGTGAGTGCATTGTTCATAATATATAACAAATTCGTGATATTTTTCTTACGAGAGAAAGTTTAGTCGCATGTCCCTCTGGTGGCAATATTCTACACTACTCCGCAGTAGGAGATAATCTTCCAACACAGACATCGATTAAAATCTAGATTTACTCTATGTCTTTATATTATTAATATATGAAGTAATGCATATATATATATATATATATATATATATATATATATATATATTGATGTGTGTGTGTGTGTGTCTTATTCCTATTTTATAACAATTCTTAAAAGGAATTTAGAATATATCGTTATTTTTTCATTCCATAGGATATTGCTGAAAAAACGGTTGAATGAAGAACGTTTGACAAATCAAGTGAACTTTGATGTGCGTTTTTTTAAGGGGGACGAAGGGAATAAAGCTCAGGCATGTCAAAAAACTAGATACTTTGCCCTATCAAATGGAAAAAGATTCATCTCATTCCACCACATTCCAAAAACTTTCTTCATCTTTGAATATTAAAGTAAGAATTTTTTAATATGTTGAACTTTTAATGTGTTTATTAATATGTAGTACTTATATGATATAAAACAAAGATAAATATGTTTTTTTGAAACCTAACAGAAAAATTCCAATAGCCATTTAACTTATATTGACAGATATGTTTCCCATAAAAATTTTAAAAGTAATTATAAAATTTCTGAAATTTTAATATTTGTGGAAATGTTACACTTTACCGAATTACTTTGACGAAAGAAGGCGGGATAAATTAATTGTAAATATATTTATTTATAATTTAAGATATACAGGGTGTTTGGTAAAGATTTATGCAATTTTTATAAGCAGGTAGAGCGCATTAATCTGAACAGAAAAGTCCTCATCGTTTTTCCATTTTGGTAATAGTTAACGAGTTATACACTTGTACAATTTTCTGTATTAGCCCGGCCTATCGGTAAATGCAAGCGCGCCGAGCGCCCGGCCACGACGGCCGCCCCTCCCTAGCGCTTGAATCTTGAGATTGCTAGGCGCGCGGGGGAAATTGTTACAACAAGCGGCAATGGCTACACACAAGCGACGCGTAAAGCTGGATTCTCCCTTTGAGTTACGATAGTTCCTTACTTTTTTAATGAAAATAAAATTTTCTAACGACAAAAAGTATGTGTGTACGCGTACATACATGTGTACAAAAAAATATCAGTTCTAATGCTTAAAGAAGCAATTACTAAAGTTATTTCTTTAAATGAATAATGATTATTTTTAATAAAAAATATTTTTTTGATGATAGTCTTAAACGTTGTAAACTGTCATTATAAATTTTAAAGAAGCTATTATCATGTGCTCAAAAAAAATTTATACTTTTTTAAACAACATTAGAAAATTTTATCGATTAAAATGGAAATAACAACCAAATAAAATGTTTGTTTCAACTTTATATTCTTAATTAAAAATTAAATAACGAGGATATTTATATTTTTAATAAAATTAATCCTTGTGATAGACTTATAATACACGGAAAAACTTGTGGAAAAAATTACTATGGTAAGTAGTAAACGCGTGCTAAGAAGAAATTATGAAAATTTTTATTATGTTCTTCATCAAATTACGATAATATTTACACTTATATGATATAATTCTCTGAAATTTCTTCTTACAGTTTGTGGTTGCTATCATAAATAATAAATCATACATAATTTTACTATAAAATTTTCTCCGTGTAGATTTACGAATATATAAATTTATTAAATGTTCGAAAGCTTATAAACAATATTTATTTAATTCAAGAAAATTTTATATCTTCGGTTCTATTCATCTTAAAAACTTCAATTTTTTTCATTTTAAATCTAATGAAATGACCTTTCTAAAAAAATTATTTCCGATTATATACGTTTGTAAATTACTATTGTTTCAAGGAAATGAAATGTTTAAAGTTGATTTACATAGCTGTAACCAACAGATACAAAGTTCAAAAAAATTGCATCGTATTTCCCGTCAAATTTCCTAAAAAAACATATTTTTCAAAATGGGGATACTATATCTACTATCTGAAATTAATTAATTTGTGCGGCGCGGTGGGCGGCGGAGGGCGCGCAGCGCTCGTGTGCTGCCTTTCACACGCGCGAATGTAAGCTTAATGCGTTATGTGACTGATCATAATAATTTAACATAATTCAATAAAAAATAAATTTGTTTATCATCTAATGTGACGTGCTGTAATAATATGTAATCAAACGGTAATGTAACTAATTAACATGTATTTATAATCCAACAGTACAAAATAAAAATTGAACAAAAATTATTTGAAAAGTTGTGTAATAAATGTAGAGAAGAAGTGAAATATACTGATTATATAGAAAATACAGTTTTAATTATAATAAGTTTTCATGTCGTTTATTTAGTAATTTTTACTTCTGTTACATTTTCATACAAAGAAAACGGTTTTAAATGTAATTTATTTAATGACACTGGAATCATGGAGTGAAATTTAAGAGTACCTTTCACC